>NC_057812.1:1939622-2239622 GCF_018294505.1 Triticum aestivum
AAAATGCAAGCTAGAAATGGCAAGAACAATAGCATAGCATGCACGGATCAACTACAACATCATCGGCAAAATTACAAACAAGTTGACAATTTGCCCAGATTCACAAAGTAGCAAAAGTAGACCTCGATTGACTCAAGCTAGGGTGCTCCATAAATGAAAACAAAGACATGGATGGAAAGAGCACTACAATATTAACAAAACAGCCTTACTGATCATCCTCAAAAGAGGCACGGATCACTAGGAAACAATATGAACATATGACAACATGAGATAAACAGATCAAGGACTTAGTAAAATTGCTAAGTCCTTGAAAACAGAATTAGCAAGTGCACCACTTTGCAAGCTTGCACTAGTCACCACACACATCATAAAAATACATGGGTTGCACCTCTGGAAAGATGACACAACCCTTAACAAAACATATGTAGAGCATCAGGGCATATCATGCACACAATAATCATGGCAAAAATGACAAAAACCTAAATGGAGCAGCAGATCTGACAATTAACTCAAGTAGGCCTCTTTAACAGCATTTCGGGCATCAAGATGAACTCAAATGAAAATGATGCAATGGAATGAAATGATATACTCTCTGAGATGAACATTTTGATATGTTATATGCATGAATCAGAGCTACGGATGCAAACTTACAAGGCCATGAACAGGAGCACTTGGATCTAGAATTTCGGGCTTAGTGAAAAAAAACACCTAGGGTTACTGTTCACCGGATCTGGATCCGACCGGCACTGTTCATGCCCGTTCGACGAGGATCGCCGGGGAGGCGGCGGGGCGAGGCCGGTGGAGCTTGCCGGCGCCAGGGAGAGGAGGAGGACGGCGTGGACGGCGGCGAAGGGCACCGGAAGAAAGCGTGGTCAGCATCTTCCGGAACCCCACACAGAGCACAAGGGCCGGAGGCGGGGCCGTTGCGCTTAGCAAGGTTGATAGAGGTAGGAAGGCGATCTTGGTGTAGTTGCCAGAGGAAGACCTTGATCTTGAGAGGGATTTTGGCCTTCCAAAGCCCCCTGGCTGCCGACGGGACCTGACCGCGGGTAAGCTCTCTGTATAGGGAATTGACAGTGAATTTGCCAGAGCCCGAAAGCCTCCAAGAGACCGTGTCCGCGGAGTCCGGCAGGCGAACATCGGCGATCAGATCCCGAAGGCGGGCCCACTCCGCCATTTCCGTCCCCGATAATTCTCTTCTGAAGTTGATGTAGGGTGGGGAGGAGCTAAGAGCCGAAGCAACCAGTTGGTTGGGCTCGACTGCAATGGAGTAGAGTTGGCGAAACTCCGACCATAGGGGTTGGTGGCCAATCCAAAGGTCTAGCCAAAACCGCGAGGAGCGCCCGTTGTTAATCCCAAATTTCACGCCCCTGGCGAAAGGGTTTTAGGGCTTGAATGGAGTTCCAGAAGGGGGACCCATGAGAGGCCGCCTCGAAGATATATAAGTAGATCTTGAGTTTGGTGCTCTACTTTCACTGGTTATCTTGATAGGTGAAGAGAACGCGGCTGGCAGATTCCAAGAGTGACAAGGGTGATAATTTTGCGCCAATGGTAAGATGGGATACCGAAATTTGGTTCGTCGAGGCATTTTTGTATTCAACGCTTGAAAGAAACACATGTCCATATATCATGTATGTTTAAGAAGTAGATTGTGTACTTGTTACAGGGGAAGAGAGGGAGGCCGACACGCGCCAAGTCTGCTAAGAGCAAGAGGTGGTGTAACCCGGAGTTTGTTTACGGCGACAACATCAACATTAGTAGCAGTAGTGAGACCGATAGCGAGGGTTGTTAGCTTCCTTTTTTGGTATCTCTGTATTTGAATTTCTCGTCGTTCCTCCCCCAGGGTATCCGGCGTAAATTTTGCAAAGAGCATCTTCCGGAGAAAGACACTCTGATGACCCTAGAAGATGAAGAAGGACGGAGTTACAATGCAAACTACCTTGTCGCTAGGGATGGACTTAGCGGCGGGTGGAAAAACTTTGCGGAAAGGCATAGCCTTAAGGTCGACGACACCCTCGTCTTTCGACTCGTTAGCTTGGAAAAATTCAAGGTGAGTTGTTTCATCAATTTCCATATGCCATTCCTTTGTGATATTTCTTTGTCAAATGCATGGCAGCAGCAGTGCCCATTGATTCTTTTAGTGATTTCATTATTGGCAACTGCCTATTGTTTTCAGGTGTATATAGTAAGAGAGAATGAGCTGACGACAACTGATGATGATGTCAACTCCAAGGACGAGGATCTAAAGGTTACTACCGAGGGCAACAGCACAAGAGCCAACGATGACAGCAACAACCTAGCAGCAGCCAATGATGTTGGGCCGCCGTCGGTGGAGAATATGAGACTGAGAGCCCTCGCGTGGAAGATGGCGACTATCCAGGATGCTCTCAGGGCGGTGAATGAGGAGGTGGAGGAGCTGGAGTTGAGCATGGAGAAGGCCGCGGCAGATAGCGACCCCACTAGGTGGGAAGGTTGTGACTTGTGAGATTGAGGCCAGAAGATGAAGCAATGACATGCAAAGTTTAGTTGGCACTCTTACAAGCTACACTGACTTCATCTTCAGAGACTTGTCAAGTTTCTGCTCACATGCTAATAATTAGTGGCCCCACATCCAATCACTCAAGCAAAGCAATGTCAGAAGCACGTATGGTCCACTTGAGGAGTTCAGCATGTCTTGTGCCCTCTTTTTCAGTCTTTAATATCTCTTCTCTGAAATCCAATAGAGATATTAATCTCCTAACATGCATGTGTGAGCAGGAGCTGACAGCTAAATCAGATTGCTTTAGTTGTATAAACTTTGTTCACCTTTCAAGTTCTTTGCAAGTTTCTTTTTACTGGTCGGAAATTCTGGAAACCGAGACTGTTTTTCCGCTCTCTCCCAGTCTCAAGTATTTACCAACGTGCCATGAATTGCCGAATTGCCGAATTCTCGGTCTAATTATTTGAAACAATGCCGGTGGTCAAGGTCTGACTACTTGTCCAAATCAACAACAAAAAAAGTTGTCTTCTGTAGTAGTAGTAGTAGTAGTAGCAAACAAAGTACCATACATGCCAAGAGCTGGCATTGCACCGTAGTTAGTACTAGGAAGGAGGTGTAGCAAATTAAGCCTCAAATCTGAGCAAATTTGATCTCATGAGGATGACGAAGCAAATTTCTTCATCTTTCGCTTGTGGTCATTCAAAGCCAAGAAACAACCATGCATATTACTGCCGTGCGAAGAAATCACAAATCAAATCAAATCAAAATGGACAAGTAGCAGAGCAGAGTGGTTACATACATGAATCATGATTCAAGCCTTCTTCTCCAGTGCCGGCGCAGGTAGCAGCGCGTCCGGGGTGATGGCGGCCCAGAACTCCTTGTCCTGCTCGAGCGTCGTTATGTTCTCAGGCGTCAGAGTGAGGCTCCGCAACGATGTTGTCGCCGCCCTCCCGGCCTGGGTATAGCCATGTCATGCCGTCGAACTTGTGTCCCTGCTGCTGCGCGTCGCCATGGGCGTCCCCCGTCCGAAGTCGCAGTCGTACATGTCGAACCATGGCGAGCTTCTCATCATGGTCCATGTCCAGTCGAAGAAGTGCAGCGTGTTGGATAATAACGAGAAATAAACGAGACAAGAGACACGAAATTAATAAATTGGTGGCTACATGAGGTATATATGACAAAAATAAGAAAGGGAAAGGGAGAGGCTAATATATGGACTAAATTAATAAGGAAGAAAGAGGCTATATATGTTGTGTGTGGTGGGACTCTTAAAATCGAACGGGACCTCATAGAAGAATAAATTGGTGGCTGTAAACGGGAAAACACGCATGAGGAATAAACAAATAAGAAAGAGAAAACTCGACGCGATGGGCTGCTTCTACCTTTGTTTGCAATGTGAGCCAAATCATCACCAAAAAAAGTGAGCTGGTGGTATACGAAAGCTAGCTAACCAAGGAGGAGTATGGCATTTGGATGGACGAGCTTCATGTAGCTTTTTATTTATTTTGAAGTTACAAAACATTCTGGAAAAAGCATACATCATGGATGTGCTTTACATGTTCAGAGCACACAAAAGACAAATTCATGCATTTTCCATACTAAACAGTGAATGTGTGTGATTGTTTTAGAAAAAAATAAAACTTTGGAATGTGGTTTTCAAAAAATTTAAAATAAGGAGTTCCACGACACAACCTTAGCACTGTTCCAACATGCTCTGGTCCTGGGACTCATCTGTCTGTACAACGTCAACGACAGCGTGATGGTTGCCTCCGGGCCATGGCAGGCATTCTTCCTGAAGCAGGAGGACATGCATGTCCTGTTTCAATGGCGACGTGTAGAGGTGCTGGCCTGTCACATGAGCAGCCCAATGGTGACTGTCTTCACCGGACTTTTCTTTCTACCAGGAGCACCGGCTACCTGAAGAGACAAAAATATGGAGGGGCGGTGAACAGATGATGTTGGAGTACTACATGTGGTGAGTCCAGCAGCACAAACATGGTAGCCACGTCTAGCTCCGTCCCGGTGCTTCCTCTACTCATTAATTTTGCTTTGTGCATGATATCTCCCATGTTCTTTGAATTATATATGTGCGTATTCATAATTCATAATGCTTCGATTATTTCTACTATGACGAGTATTTGACTAATGTAGAAAGTTCTTCTCAAACCTTAACTAATTATTTATAAAGTCAGTGTGATTAAAAAAACAAAAGGTCAAGAAATCACACACATATTGGACATAATTTGTAAGCTAGATTTTATAAAGTTATATTGTTTGTTTTGCTTTTCATGCACTGAGCAAATTTCATGAGCGCAATTAGCAGGTCCGAATGCATGTCCAATATAAAGGTTTGTTCACCAGGATCACGTTAAGTTTTTAACCCGTTGCAACGCACGGGCATTTGTGCTAGTGATTGATAACAAACACGCGTGTTACAGATGAAACGAAAAATGAACACACCTGGTTGGCACAGTATAAGGAAGGGGAATTAAAAGCAAACACACTAGCATTACACAAGATCTTCGGGGTTTCTCCTCTGGTCATGCCGCACGATGCCTGCGTGAGTGAGGAGAGCCCAGACATGAGTAAGAAATTCTCCACCCTGGGCGAGGCGCTCCATGTGCGCTGTGGCGTCGTCCGATGGTGCAATGTAGATGATGGTCTCAACCCAGAAATCCGCCATGAGCTTCCAACGGAGCGCGCCGTCTCCAATTTCCTCCAGCTTCTTCCCCAGCTTCAAGCCTTTCATGAAGATGGTATCTTCTTCATTGTTGTTGTTGGGCGAGCCCTCGATGATGTTATTGCCCTCTTCTTTGGTGCGCCTGCGGCTGTCGCAATTGTTGATGACATTCAGCAATTCAGCCTTACATGGCTTGTGAGAAGCCCAAACCCCATCACGCTGAACCTCATTTACCACAGCACGGTAGACCATTAGTGTATCTGTAGAATCTCCAGGAAGCAAAGCTGGGACATTGGCTATCAAGTATATACAATATCTGGATAAGATTATCGCGACTTGCTTGTACTTTTTATCTATTTGCGCATTTTCCTCCTCCTGCGCACTGCTCTGATGCTCCTCCAACTCATTGGGAGAAGGAAGATCGCAGTACTCAGTTGCAATATGCCAAATAAGCATGGTCATTGTCTGACTTTGATTCTCCAGTGTACAGGAGATATGCTCAAGGACAACATGATGCTGCAGTGCTGCTTCTCCATTACACCGCAATGCTGCTTGTCCATTAGTTAGAGGGCCACCAATATTGGTTTTCTGTAAGCAAGAAACTATCTCTTTCTTGACCAGATCAGGAACCCCTATTGATGTTTTCGCAGATGAGAAGAATATATTTGAAATCTTTGAAAATATGGGCTGAAGGATGTATTCTTGGACAGTTAAATTAGCCAAAAGAAAAGCCTGGCAGAAGAGGTCGTCCAACCAGACAAAGATCCGACTCGGCCGAGTTTCAGTTTTTGAGAGTCCAAATAGGGATAACTGGCCCATCTGATTTTGCCAATATCCAAATAAATTAAGGCTGTAAAGAAACTTGCCAAACTTTGTATTTGATATCATACTTGTCCAATATCTGGATAAGTTAAATCTTCTGAGAAACCAAATAACAAACGGAATGAGTTTGTTGCAGGTCCCTGATCTTCTTGTATAGCCGCAAGCGAGTGAAACAGTGGCCCAATCTGACATCAGATAAAGTATAATCTGCAGTGCTTCAACCAACAAAAGAATTCCCATAATCATGATTGTGATACTAACATCGACAGATCTTGTGCCAACTTCAATTACCGGTTTAGGTGTCATGATAGTTGGGGAACCCCCAAGCAGTACTGCCACTGTGATAGACAAGAGAATTATTCTGAGAAGCACCATGGCAATGAAAGATCTCTCCATGTGAAACAGAGCTGCATACTTTGTGAAGAAGAAATCATAGAGGAAACCCAATTCCACCTCGATGATACGAAATGCTCTTGCACCTCCATCCTTATGGGATAGTAAACCCTCCAAGACAAACTTGCGGGTCTCATCATGGGCGGCTTCAGCGCACTCCATCCCAAAGAATCTGCGCTTCAGCAGGTGAGACAAAGCAAATGAAAGGCACACATCATTCAATTGTGATCCACCTCCATCTGTGTTGAGCCAGCTGTCATCAAATTTCTCCCTCCAAATTGCGTCGATGGTGATGATACCATCATCTGCGGGTACTAATTTGTTTCTGTAGGTTGGTCCCTTTGCCACCTTAAAGCCGCACAGTAGGTGAGAAGGCAAGAAGACAATGTATCTGTAGCCCTCCATTGTGATTGGATCTACAGATACGTGATGGTTGGCAGTGTGGTTGACCTGATCCCTCATGTAATCTGCTACTACTTGGCTGTGGTAAGAATCTGTAGCTATCCAATTAGCCATTGCTCTAACCAAACTAGTGAACAGTAAGACGCTAATTAGGATATCTATAGACCAGGCAATAGGCTGTGTTTCAAAAATGGGTCCTTTTGGGAACAAGAGGAACTCATATCTAGTAGGAACAAGCAGCCGGAATATAATGCCTGCGTAGAAAAAATACTGAAGCAGCACAAAGAGGTACCGCCTCCAAAGCTTGTTGTCATCAAGACCATAAGCTGTCATGGAGTTGCTGCATCCCACGGCCCATAAGATGAGAGCAACCCAGAGAGGGTACAGCCCATTCTTCACTGGTGAGGACAGCATCTGACCGATGGTGTAGGCAGAAAGAGGGAAGGATAGTGTGTATGCTAGCCACAAGGCACCTTGGATGAGGAAGTTGCTCGACCGCCGGCGGCACGGACCAAGGGTGACTTGCAGAAACAAAAGAGCGGTTGAAACACCCACAAATACTTCAATACGGATGACAGTCTCCCGTGGGTTGTTGATGTAGGGGGACAAGGCCTCAAGTGCCCTCGTTATGTTCATGCCATCCCACTGCTGGTCTCCTTGATCCATGGGCTGTGTACAAGGGCACATTTTATTTAAAGTTGTATCCTAACGAACTCATTTTGAAAATGAATATATGATGCAGTACCACTTCGGAATTTCCATATAGGTACGATGAAAAGCATAATAAACAAGAAGTAACAACATCAATAAAGCGCGCTAGCTATTAAAGTACTATTGTCTTAGATTAATTTGAAGAAGAAGGCAGCACAGATTGCGTACAGGTGTGAAGCGACGTACCTTGTTGAGTTGAATAATAATCGCGACTATGGTGGCAGGATTGGAGAGCAGAAACAGACAGGCGTGGTTCAGTCTTGTTAGTGTGCACAAATGAATGCCTTTGGCCCATATAAATGACAGGGGGCACAAATACTTACCTTTTGCTTTTGGTAAAGAAACAAATCAATTCTTTGCTTGTAGCTTTAGCGAGATGCAGGATTCAAAGATAAAAAAGCTGACAGAATGCAAGGCTGTCTCTCCACTGGTGGTGTTCCTGGCAATTAATCCAACTACTTCTGGTTAGCCCTGAAACGTTCGGTTAATTCAGTCGATATGGTTATTTGGTAAATATGGTTTCGATACAATAGTAAATATGGTATGAATAAGATATACGGTTCGGTTTCGGTAGATACCAAACCATTTCGATATGGATTCGGCAAATATCATGCTAACTAAAGTTGACGCATATTTGAGAATGATGCGACGACTAGACATCACAAATGACAAGTCAACATATGAAAATTTTAGTAACTAACATCAATGTCAACCATTCAATATCATTCTCCAACAAGTATTAGGCCAACAACCAAGACTACATCAGCCAGCCAAACTGCGCCACAAAGTGCGAGATTGGATGCCGGGCGGCTCGGGGGTTCAAACCCTAGCCCCGCCGCCGGCCCCTCCTCCCTCTCTCCCTCCCCTCGCAGCCGCCCGAAGTGACCGCCAGCCAAGCCCGGGGCGCTGCTGCTGATGAAGGTGGCGGCGGGGCCTCTCGCTCCTCTCGATGCTGCCCTGTGCTGCTCGGGATCCGGAGCGGCGGCCCCGGCTGGTTGGGCGCCACCGGACCTCGGCGCAAGGTGGCGTGGGCGCGGGCACGGGTCACAGATCTCGGCCGTGCGGGCGGCGAGCTCTGCGGTGGATGCGAGCCAGGGCGCGGCGGCGGCCTCTGCTCCGACGCTGCCAGATCTGGCCGCCTTCTCGCTTCCGCTGCTGATTCGGCGGACCCTCACCCCCCAGCTCTGGTTTGCCTCGTCGCAGACGCCATTCCTACGCTGGGTGGGTGCCGGTGACAGGTACATTTGATCGGGAGAAATCCCAAGCCAGCTCTGCAGGCTTCGACGGCGGTGACGCCCGCGGGCGCCACTCACCTTCCTGGAGGCGCCGTCAGGTATATTGCCCCCGTCCCCTTCCCCTTGGCTTCCCGGGTGAAAACCCCAACTTTGTTGGGCGGCGGCGACACCCTTGGCGTCGTATCCTTCCTGAAGGCGCCCCTTAGGGAACTAAGGATGGTTGTTGGACTTCGCTGTGATGTGTGTGGTGGGTGTCGGCGGCGACAGTGTTTCTCCAGTGGTGGCGGTGCCCTCCCTGGTGAGGGACCATGATGATTGGGTGATCTCCATGCTCCTGTAGTGCCCCTGTCCGGTGCCCGTGGTTCCTGGACAGGAGGGGATAGGGATCCCTTCCGTTGGTGTCACTCCAGCGAGTCGTAGAGCCAAAGCTTATATTTTTGATCTTGGTCCTGGCTGTTGCTCTTTTGTTCATCCTGGCGGTTTGTCTTTTGTGTGCTTGGGTCTCTGGATTTCGGTGATGTTCTGCTCCATGTGAGAAGTTGGCGACAAGACAGGACTGCCTGGTTCGGCTCCTGTGGTTTCCATCGATGCCAACCATCCAGGTTCTAGGGTGAACATGTCCATCTATCGACGGTGCGGCGCCTTCCGAGCCAGGCAAGGAGGCAGGGCCTTCTTCGAAGATGGATCTGGGTGCTAGTGTTTTTCGCTGGGGCCCTGGTGTTTTGGCGACGGCTGGCCTACTCGGCGGCGTCTGTTCTTCCTCTTCTGCATCGGCATTCTCCTACTCCTAGACTTCGTGTGTGCAAGAGGGCCTTGTCATCCCTAAGCTAGGTGCTCATTGTCGATCTTCTTTAGCTTGTTGTATGCTAGGTCTGTGAGCTGCTCCCTGGCGTCGTTGTATCTTGCCGTCTTTCTTGTTTTCTTTTTCTTTTTCTTGGTGAGTTGTGTGTTTGGTTTGTCGAGATGTAATCCTGGCCGGTTGATGGCTTTGTTAATTCAAAGCCGGGCTCTTCGTGAGCCTTCGTTCTAAAAAAAGTGCGAGATTGGATTGAGTTTTTTTTAACGCCCCGGCCACAACCATCAGTTCCCGGCCGTTACGCCTAGCGGGATCTAAACTGGCCCCATAAATCAACATTAGTCTTTTCTGCGTACTTTGTCTTCATTCATGATTATGATGGCAGGAATGGAGAGCAGAATCTGACAGGCGTGGTTTAGGCTTGTTAGTGCGCACAAATGAATGCCTTTGGCCCATATAAATGACTACCCTTTGCTTTTGCTAAAGAAACAAATCAATTCTTTGCTTGTAGTTTTAGCGAGCTGCGGGATTCAAAGATACAAAAGGTGAGAGAATGCAAGGCTGTCTGTTGACTGCTGATGTTCCTGGCAATTAATCAAACAACTTCTGGTTCTCTGAGGCCTTCTGTTAATTCGGTTGATATGGTTACTTGGTAAATACGTTTTCGATACAATGGGTAAATACGGTATGAATAAGCTACACAGTTCAGTTTCGGTAAATAACAGACCATTATATGGTTTCGGTAAATATCATTCTAACCAAAGTTGACGCAAATTTGAGAATGATGTGACGACTACACATCACAAAACTACAAATGGCAAGTCGTAATGTGAAAATTTTAGTAACTAACATCAATGTCAACCATTCAATCTAGCTACAAGGACGGCCACGTCCACCACTTAGGGCATGTACAAAGAGGTTGAGTTAACGCGCGCTCTCCTCCTCAAAAAAAAGCTAGGGTTTCTGTCTCTCGTCGGCGTTGCCGTAGCTCTGCCTCGTCTCCGATGGCCCTAAGGCCATGGGGGCGCGGTGGATCCTGGCAAGGGCCGGCGGGAGGGCTCCGTTTTTTAGTTGTTTCTTTCGATTTTGTTAGCCTTTGTGTCCTGCTCAGAAAGGCGAGACGGCGGCGGCTCTCTGAAGATGGAATAAAGGCCTCCCTGTCTAGTCCTCGTTCCGGCAGTGCGTCTAGCATCCTCGGTGGGTGTGTGGAGGTGTGTCTCCGGCGGATCTATCTTTGGTGGATTTGCTCAGATCTCGTCGTTGTTCGTCTACATTCGTGTGTCTTCAGATTGGTTCTTTCTGATCTACGTTATTCTTCATCGAAGGCGGTTGCTGTTCTGGTACGCTGGTTCTATGGGACCTTAGCACGACGACTTCCCGACCGTCTATTACAACAAGTTGTGCCCGGCTCCGGCGATGGAGGGGCGATGACAGCGGCGCGCCTTCGGCTCGCTTTAGTGCTTGTACTCGTTGCTAGGTGGTCTACGGATCTGGATGTAATTTTTATTATTTTTAGTGTTCGTTGTACTGCCTTAATTGAAGATGAATAGATTAAAAGTTATCCTCAAAAAAATATCAATCATTCAATAGTATCTCCCAACAAGAATTAGGCCAACAACCAAGACTACATCAGCCAGCTAGACCGCCCCATGAAGTGTGAGATTGGATTGAGTTCTCTCTCGGCGATTAGGGTGCGTGACACCAAATTGGCCTTGCAGGCGACCATGACATTTTGATCCTTCGGCAGAATGGTGAACATCAACATCGAGTCCTCCTCTGGCTCCATCGTGACGGCAGACATTGAAAAGGGTGGGAACTAGGGTGGAGGGCAGCGACGATCGGAGCGGAAAGGGTGGGAAAGGGCGAGCTTTTCACACGAAAATAGTGCGGCCTGGTATGGTCCAAATGCGAGGGCACCACCTAGGTTTTGGCTGGGTCCAAGGTGTCGAACGCCTATGTGGCGGAGGTCCAGACGTGGGAAAACCTTCCCCAACTTTGTAACCGGTTTGTGGAATTTTAGATATGCGGGCGCGTCCACGGATATTTGAGGTGCCGGGTTGGATGGCAAAAACGTCCGGACACGTTTAGGGATGGTTTGGTGATCCGCGTTGTAGTTGCCCTTGCACATTCATCAGCCTAATCTAGTAGAGGACATGCCTTTTGCTTGTGCCATAGACGGCCTAGTCTGCTGTACGTGCTGCAGATTCGGCTTGTTCCTACAGTATCACTCCTGTTTCTCCCTTTTCGGACAAGTATGATAACTGGTATACATGTAATACAGTTTCCTGGGAGGCTGGGACACATGATTTACTGACTGGTATGTGTATGAACCTTCCGTGTCAGCTGGTTATAATGCTCATCAATCTGTTCGCATGGAAAGAATTCACTCCAGAGTGATGCGCGGACTATAGTTTGTACAACCATTATCTACAAGAAGAAGGGAGACTTGTATGAGATCTCATATTTAGGTGAGATCGTAAGATCAACCCGAAAAATCATGTTTAGACATTTTGAAAAAATCTGTAATTATTTGACAACATTCATATGTGTTATGTAGCCTACCCCAATTTGTCTGGGACTAAAGCTTGGGACTAAAAGCTTTGTTGTTGTTGTTGTTGTTGTTGTTGTTGTTGTTGTTGTTGTTGTTGTTGTTGTTATTGTTGTTGTTGTATTCGTATGCGTTATGTCCACAACTTAAAAAAAGGACGCCGCTAACTGCCACATGTGTGGGCGTTAAGAAATCTGCCCACACGTTCTATGTGGTGTCTAAGAGGATCAGCCCACACGTCTGTGTGTGGGCAAAACAACTAGCGCTCACACGCCTCTTTTTTCCCTCCCGGTCCCTCTTACACGCGTGCGTGTGGGCGAAATAGATAACGCCCACACGCTCGGTACGTCAGGCCTCGTACCTCGTGGTCCCGCACGCCCCACGTGACACTTTACCGCGCGCCGCGCAGTTGCCATCGGCCGGACCCTCATCCATGTTCGTTTAAGTGCAGTTGCCATGTCGCTGAACTACGGTTACCATGTCGGACAACTACAGTTGCCATGTCAAACAACTACAGTTGCCATGTTTGCTCAACTGCAGTTGCCATCTCAGGTCAAAGTTTCAGATTGCCATTTTTTGGACAACTACAGCTGTTGCCATGTGTGGTCTGGTCTACTGCAGTTGCCATGATTTCAAAGCTTTAGGAGTTGCCACCTACTAACACTAGGCAGTTGCCATGTAGCGCTACAAAAAAAGGCATGGCAAAAAACATGTTCGGGTAAAAGAGAGAGTTGTCATGTGCTCACAAGCACGCTAGGGCAGTTGCCATTTAAAAAAGAAAGAGTTGTCATCTGCTTACGTGCACGCTAGGGCAGTTTGCCATGTATCATGCCAAACGTATGGCAACTGACATGTTCGGGTAAAAAAAGAGTTGACATCTGCTTGCAATCACACTAGATCAGTCGTCATGTACACTGCAAAACGCATGACAACTGGCAGCTTGGGTGTGGGAGAGGAGGCTAAGTCTAGTATGAACACAGATTAAATCTGCTAAGCAGCATGCTTTTGTTCTCGAGAATTTGATAATTGATAACATCCTTCTGGCATAGATGGTTTATTTATTAATATGTAGACTTATCTTTTCTTGAAAAACACAAAGTTACAGTAATATATTACTATTTTAAACACCTCTCTCCTCATTAACTACGTGCCATATAAGTAATTTTTTCTTAAAATGCGTTCTGTTACTAATACCTAAGTTACTCTCATTATGACTAGCCTGAGTTAATCACTAGGCTGTAAAGAAGAATGTGAATCAACGCCATGCATGCCTACCAGCACGCGCGTGAGCATGCGTACATGCCTCCATTGGTAGAGAATTGGTGGGTTGGTGGTTGCATACATACTCTGAAATAATTAACGTGACAAACGAGGTATTAACTTAGTAGCAAAAGGAATTGTAGGGAAGAAAGCTTAATTCATAGGTTTTGGCGCTGCCCGCATTCCGTTCACGTCCGGAGCTTCTAAGACTAGCCACAATGGGTAGTAACATAGAGTAGTAATATGCCCATGTTACTACTCTATGTTACTATCTCTATAGTGGGGAGTGACATATGTGTGGTAACATGTAACACTTTATTTATTAGGCTATAGACTTATCTTGTTTTGATATGTGTGATGTTACTCATACTATTAGTAACTAGCTATATTACCACATGCCTTTCTTTTTTAATTTATTGCTTACGACATCATCTATTTTATCTAGATACGTGTAATGTTACTATCTATGTTACTCCCACTGTGGGTAGTCTAAGTGAGGCGGTTGCTGCTCCTTTGCCAAAGCAAAATTGCTTCGTGCACGATCCCGCTGCCCTACGCATGCACGACATCGAAATCCAGCAGCTGGCGTCCGATGTATGCACGCATGTGTGACCAGATTTTAAACATCATCTATGAGTCGTCCGATGTATGCACGCATGGTTCTTTCCAAAGCTACCTAAGGAAATGAGTCTTCAGGAGCCATGCGTGCGTGGATTCTTGAATGGATGGGCACAGCAACAGCTCAAGAGCGGGAGACAGTGTTGCGTACATGGTATGGAATCTGGGCTGCGAGGAACAACGCTAGGGAGTCCAGCCGTATGGAAGAACCGGAGGCGATTAAGGATAGAATTACCAGACTAGATGAGGAATGGAAATCAATTAAGGAGGCGTCGCGTCTAGCAGGGTGCCGGTCCAGAGGGACGTGATTCAGTGGAAGAAATCCCCTGCTGGGTGGGTTAAGCTAATGCTGATGGGGTTCTTGCAAAATCACATGGGTCAGGTGGAGGTGGTGCTGTCATTAGGGACAGTCATGGCGAGTTTCTTGGAGGCTCCTGCCATTTTTTTTCCTTCTGCATATGACCCTGAAAATATGGAGCTGCAGGCGTGCAGTAGGGCAATTCTTTTGGCACAAGAGCTTAACGTTCAGAGACTAATCCTTGAGTCAGATTCCAAGGAGGCTGTGAGGAAGATCCAGAGCGGTCAGCGTGATCTCTCGGCTAATGGGCAAGTACTCCAAGAGATTTAAGGTTTTATTACGTTCTTTTTCGGGTTTTAGAGTTGTTTGGGTGCGGCGTTCGGTGAATAAAGTCGCACATATTCTGGCTAGTGAAGGTTGATGTAAGTCACTTTGTAAAACTTGGCTCCATGTTTCTCTTGAGTGCGTTAGCTCGGAGATTACTGCCGAAGGGGCTATGAACTCTGAATAAAATGGCAACGTTTTTCTCCTAAAAAAGGGTTTGGCTTTGGTGCCCAATAACCTCGGACGGAGAGAGTACTATCTCAGTCCTGATTTATTGGTCCTCTTTGTAATTTGTGTCAAATTTTGACCAAATATTTAACTAATAAAATATTAATGTATATCAACAAAAATTATATCATTGGATTCGTATTTGAACAAAGTTTTCAATTATGTAATTTTTAGTGACATGCATGAATATTTTGTTAGTTAAATCCTTGGTCAGATTTTGGCATGAAATACAATAAGGACCACTAAATCAAGACGAAGTTAGTAGTTCTTTAGTTTGCACGCTCCTTGTCTTTTTACAAAAACTAGTCAACTTAACCGGTGAGCCACTCATTCTCACGTGTAAGAGGTTCTGTGGTTCAATTCCTAGTGGGTGCGCTACAGCCGTCGCCATTCACCAATGGTCCGGCCTATATTGCTATGTTATATTCTTTGGAACATTTATTTACTTGTTGGGATATCATTATATTGCTATGTTATCTTAATGCATCTATATATTTGGTAAAGGGTGGAAGGCTCGGCCTCTCGCCTAGTGTTTTGTTCCACTCTTGCCGCCCTAGTTTCCGTCATATCGGTGTTATGTTTCCGGATTTTGCGTTCCTTACGCGGTTGGGTTATAATGGGAACCCCTTGATAGTTCGCCTTGATTAAAGCTTTTCCAGCAATGCCCAACCTTGGTTTTACCTTTTGCCACCTAGCCTCTTTTTCCCTTGGGTTTCCGGAGCCCGAGGGTCATCTTATTTTAACCCCCCCCCCCCGGGCCAGTGCTCCTTGAGTGTTGGTCCGACCGAGTAGACTGCGGGGCCACCTCGGGGCAACTTGAGGGTTGGTTTTACTCGTAGGATGTCTCATCTGAGTGTGCCCTGAGAAAAAGATATGTGCAGCTCCTATCGGGATTTGTCGGCACATTCGGGCGGTGTTGCTGGTCTTGTTTTAACCTGTCGAAATGTCTTGAAGAACCGAGATACTGAGTCTGATCGGAACGTCTTGGGAGGAGGTCTATTCCTTCGTTGACCGTGAGAACTTGTCATGGGCTAAGTTGGGACTCCCCTGCAGGGATTTGAACTTTCGAAAGCCATGCCCGCGGTTAAGGGCAGATGGGAATTTGTTAATGTCCGGTTGTAGATAAATTGAACCTTAACTTAATTAAAATGAATCAACTGAGTATGTTACCGTGATGGCCTCTTCTCGGCGGAGTCCGGGAAGTGGACACGGTGTTGGAGTAATGTTTGCGCAGGTTGTTCTATAGTTTCTCGCTCGTGCTTTGCCTCCTCTTCTCGCTCTCTTTTGCGAATAAGTTAGCCACCATACTTGCTAGTTGCTTGTTGCAGCTCCACTCATATTTACCTTGCCATACCTATAAGCTTAAATAGTCTTGATCGCAAGGGTGCGAGATTGCTGAGTCCCTGTGGCTCACAGATTACTATTACATCAGATGCAGGGCCTGATGATTCCGCTCCAGGAGACGCGCTCGAGCTCAAGTGGGAGTTCGACGAGGACTCTCAACGTTACTATGTTTCTTTTCCTGATGATCAGTGGTAGTGCACAGTTGGGGGTGATCGGGACCGTGTCGCTTGTTGGGTTATCTTTTATTTTGGTGCCGTAGTCGGGCCATGAGTGTTTGAATGATGTAATGTTATTTATGTACTTGATTGACGTGGCAAGTGTAAGCCAACTATGTTATCTCCCCTTTATGATTTATATTACATGGGATGTTGTGAAGATTGCCTAACTTGCGACATATGCCTTCAATGCGATTATGCCTCTAAGTCGTGCCTCGACACGTGGGAGATATAGTCGCATCGAGGGTGTTACAAGTACGCAGATTCCAGGATCAGTTACTGTGATACATTCGAGAGTTCAAGTCGGACCCGTACCTGGAGACGCTGCTCAACTGCATTATCAGTGCTGTGGAGAGCGGAGAGCGGCAGTGGGGAGGAAGCAAGGCCATCTTACGTATGCTGCTGCAACCGTGGGACGTCTCTAGGATTGCATATAATCTCCGTGCACTCCCCTGCAGGAATGCACTCCAGAGCACGAACGTACGGTATGCAACCCAGCGGCCCGATGTCGGCGACAACCAATTTTCTTGCCACCGGAGAACGAGAATTCGACACCGTACGGCGGGGCGTTGGCCTTGGAGAGGGTCACGAGGTAGTCATTGTTCCCAGCATCGACGAGGGAGTCGCAGAAGATGAAGAAGGCGTGTGTCGATGCTTGAGATGGGAGAAACAAGAGCAGCAGCATCAGTGATGTATTTAAATTGTGTGCTATCCTGAAAAAGGGCTTCACATTTTGATGGAATTGCAACATGCAGGCTTTCACTACCACTTATGCTTGCTGTGGACTGGGCAAGTGAGAGCGAGAGTTGGACATGTATCTCAGGCCATAGTTGAACTCGATCACAACGTTGTTGATGTAGTCGATGCATTCCCCATTTTGGCTGCCATGGTCCGAAAGGAAGTGAGGTGCACAGCCAACAGGAGGAAGGCCCATCAGCACGATCTTGCGAACGTTGATCGATGGCCTCCTGATCGATCGAGCCCCGACGCGCCTCCCGATCACTACCAATTTGAAAGCTTCATGCATGAGACTTCTTGTCGTGTTCTTAGTTTGACATACATATTAATCTGTACTTTGTTTTCTTACAAACATTTGTTTTGTTTTTTATTACCAAAAATGAGTTTGATGTATGAACATGTAATTCTCCCAAGCTTCGAATGAAGAAAATGTCCTAAATCAAGAAATTTTAAATGGTGGATGTAGGACCTTACCGTCGGGTCATAATCATCATCATCATTGTTTCTTTCAATCTCGCTCTCACTACTGCTACTAATGTTGATGTTGTCGCCGCAAACAAACTCCGGATTACGCGACATCTTGCTCTTAGCAGACTTGGCGCGTGCGGGCCTCCCTCGAGATCTTTTATTCATACATTCAGTTGTGTGAGTCAAACACACTCGAGATCTTTTATTTTAAAAACACCGTACTCACAGAGAAATCAACTAGTGATAAATTACCTTGCACATTTCTTTGGGTGGCCATCAGCATCAGGTGCCTGTCAAATAAAAACTCGTTCTTAGTTTTACATACATATTAACATGGGCCTACAAACATTTTGTTTTCTTATATTTTTATGAAAAATGAGTATGTGTACCATCGGATCATAATCATCATGTTTGTTCCCTCGCCCTCGCTCTCGCTCTCACTGCTGCTAATGTTGTAGTTGGTATCAGAGCTGAAAAAGCTTTAATCAAGGCGAACTATCAAGGGGTTCTCATTATAACCCAACCGCGTAAGGAACGCAAAATCCGGGAACATAACACCGATATGACAGAAACTAGGGCGGCAAGAGTGGAACAAAACACTAGGCGAGAGGCCGAGCCTTCCACCCTTTACCAAGTATATAGATGCATTAAGATAACATAGCAATATAATGTTTTCCCAACAAATAAATAAATGTTCCAACAAGGAACGGCCTTCAATCTTCACCTGCAACTAACAACGCTATAAGAGGGGCTGAGCAAAGCGGTAACATAGCCAATCAACGGTTTGCTAGGACATGGTGGGTTAGAGGTTTGACATGGCAATTTGGGAGGCTTGAAAGCAAGTGGTAGGCATCATAGCAATGGCATAGCAAAAGAGCGAGCAAACTAGCATAGCAAAGATAGTAGTGATTTCGAGGATATGATCATCTTGCCTGCAGAGTTGTCAGAGTTGACTGGATCCTCGTTAGCGAACTCGTCTCCCAGCTCTACCCAAACAAGACAAACAAGCAACAAGGACACAATCAACCACGTGCAAGGATCAAACAATATGATGCAATGATGATATGCTATGCGGGATGCGATGCGGGATGCATATGCAAGATATGACAGGAAATGCAAGAACATGGCCTCAACTTGGAAATCCAAGTGTGCCACTAGAAAGATGAGATGAAATCGCTTGAAAACGATATAAAGAACGCCAGAATCGGAGTTACGGTTTGGAAATGGCAAGCGTTTCAAATATGACACCGGTCTGCGATTTACAGCAAGTAGCCAACTAAATGCAATGAGATGAACATGCTACAGCACCTAAACATGGCATAAAAATACATGGCAGGGATGCATTCAAGATGCTTAACAAAAGTCTAGCACTGAGCTACGGCCAATTCATCCATTAACAGGTTCAAACAAGCATGGCAAAAATGCATATGGCAAACAGATTTCAGACAGTGAAATTAACACTTGTTTGGAATTTCAGATCAGGTAGCACTCTTCGGAGTAACAAAACTACATGCTACAGGACCTGAACATGGCAAAGTAAAGCATGGCATGGAGCTACTCAAAGAGCTTAACAAAAGTCCCTTAGTAACCTTGAGCCAAAAGGGATCAGAAAATACAATTGCAAGCATGTGAACATAGCAAAAACATAATCAGTTTTCGGACTTAGTGAAAACTGGCACATGTTGAAACATAACTCAAGTAGGCATGTTTACGAGCTCGATGCACTCACTATGGTGCAAGTCATGACAAGCTAAGCATACATCTATCAAGAACACACAAAATGCAAGCTAGAAATGGCAAGAACAATAGCATAGCATGCACGGATCAACTACAACATCATCGGCAAAATTACAAACAAGTTGACAATTTGCCCAGATTCACAAAGTAGCAAAAGTAGACCTCGATTGACTCAAGCTAGGGTGCTCCATAAATGAAAACAAAGACATGGATGGAAAGAGCACTACAATATTAACAAAACAGCCTTACTGATCATCCTCAAAAGAGGCACGGATCACTAGGAAACAATATGAACATATGACAACATGAGATAAACAGATCAAGGACTTAGTAAAATTGCTAAGTCCTTGAAAACAGAATTAGCAAGTGCACCACTTTGCAAGCTTGCACTAGTCACCACACACATCATAAAAATACATGGGTTGCACCTCTGGAAAGATGACACAACCCTTAACAAAACATATGTAGAGCATCAGGGCATATCATGCACACAATAATCATGGCAAAAATGACAAAAACCTAAATGGAGCAGCAGATCTGACAATTAACTCAAGTAGGCCTCTTTAACAGCATTTCGGGCATCAAGATGAACTCAAATGAAAATGATGCAATGGAATGAAATGATATACTCTCTGAGATGAACATTTTGATATGTTATATGCATGAATCAGAGCTACGGATGCAAACTTACAAGGCCATGAACAGGAGCACTTGGATCTAGAATTTCGGGCTTAGTGAAAAAAAACACCTAGGGTTACTGTTCACCGGATCTGGATCCGACCGGCACTGTTCATGCCCGTTCGACGAGGATCGCCGGGGAGGCGGCGGGGCGAGGCCGGTGGAGCTTGCCGGCGCCAGGGAGAGGAGGAGGACGGCGTGGACGGCGGCGAAGGGCACCGGAAGAAAGCGTGGTCAGCATCTTCCGGAACCCCACACAGAGCACAAGGGCCGGAGGCGGGGCCGTTGCGCTTAGCAAGGTTGATAGAGGTAGGAAGGCGATCTTGGTGTAGTTGCCAGAGGAAGACCTTGATCTTGAGAGGGATTTTGGCCTTCCAAAGCCCCCTGGCTGCCGACGGGACCTGACCGCGGGTAAGCTCTCTGTATAGGGAATTGACAGTGAATTTGCCAGAGCCCGAAAGCCTCCAAGAGACCGTGTCCGCGGAGTCCGGCAGGCGAACATCGGCGATCAGATCCCGAAGGCGGGCCCACTCCGCCATTTCCGTCCCCGATAATTCTCTTCTGAAGTTGATGTAGGGTGGGGAGGAGCTAAGAGCCGAAGCAACCAGTTGGTTGGGCTCGACTGCAATGGAGTAGAGTTGGCGAAACTCCGACCATAGGGGTTGGTGGCCAATCCAAAGGTCTAGCCAAAACCGCGAGGAGCGCCCGTTGTTAATCCCAAATTTCACGCCCCTGGCGAAAGGGTTTTAGGGCTTGAATGGAGTTCCAGAAGGGGGACCCATGAGAGGCCGCCTCGAAGATATATAAGTAGATCTTGAGTTTGGTGCTCTACTTTCACTGGTTATCTTGATAGGTGAAGAGAACGCGGCTGGCAGATTCCAAGAGTGACAAGGGTGATAATTTTGCGCCAATGGTAAGATGGGATACCGAAATTTGGTTCGTCGAGGCATTTTTGTATTCAACGCTTGAAAGAAACACATGTCCATATATCATGTATGTTTAAGAAGTAGATTGTGTACTTGTTACAGGGGAAGAGAGGGAGGCCGACACGCGCCAAGTCTGCTAAGAGCAAGAGGTGGTGTAACCCGGAGTTTGTTTACGGCGACAACATCAACATTAGTAGCAGTAGTGAGACCGATAGCGAGGGTTGTTAGCTTCCTTTTTTGGTATCTCTGTATTTGAATTTCTCGTCGTTCCTCCCCCAGGGTATCCGGCGTAAATTTTGCAAAGAGCATCTTCCGGAGAAAGACACTCTGATGACCCTAGAAGATGAAGAAGGACGGAGTTACAATGCAAACTACCTTGTCGCTAGGGATGGACTTAGCGGCGGGTGGAAAAACTTTGCGGAAAGGCATAGCCTTAAGGTCGACGACACCCTCGTCTTTCGACTCGTTAGCTTGGAAAAATTCAAGGTGAGTTGTTTCATCAATTTCCATATGCCATTCCTTTTGTGATATTTCTTTGTCAAATGCATGGCAGCAGCAGTGCCCATTGATTCTTTTAGTGATTTCATTATTGGCAACTGCCTATTGTTTTCAGGTGTATATAGTAAGAGAGAATGAGCTGACGACAACTGATGATGATGTCAACTCCAAGGACGAGGATCTAAAGGTTACTACCGAGGGCAACAGCACAAGAGCCAACGATGACAGCAACAACCTAGCAGCAGCCAATGATGTTGGGCCGCCGTCGGTGGAGAATATGAGACTGAGAGCCCTCGCGTGGAAGATGGCGACTATCCAGGATGCTCTCAGGGCGGTGAATGAGGAGGTGGAGGAGCTGGAGTTGAGCATGGAGAAGGCCGCGGCGGATAGCGACCCCACTAGGTGGGAAGGTTGTGACTTGTGAGATTGAGGCCAGAAGATGAAGCAATGACATGCAAAGTTTAGTTGGCACTCTTACAAGCTACACTGACTTCATCTTCAGAGACTTGTCAAGTTTCTGCTCACATGCTAATAATTAGTGGCCCCACATCCAATCACTCAAGCAAAGCAATGTCAGAAGCACGTATGGTCCACTTGAGGAGTTCAGCATGTCTTGTGCCCTCTTTTTCAGTCTTTAATATCTCTTCTCTGAAATCCAATAGAGATATTAATCTCCTAACATGCATGTGTGAGCAGGAGCTGACAGCTAAATCAGATTGCTTTAGTTGTATAAACTTTGTTCACCTTTCAAGTTCTTTGCAAGTTTCTTTTTACTGGTCGGAAATTCTGGAAACCGAGACTGTTTTTCCGCTCTCTCCCAGTCTCAAGTATTTACCAACGTGCCATGAATTGCCGAATTGCCGAATTCTCGGTCTAATTATTTGAAACAATGCCGGTGGTCAAGGTCTGACTACTTGTCCAAATCAACAACAAAAAAGTTGTCTTCTGTAGTAGTAGTAGTAGTAGCAAACAAAGTACCATACATGCCAAGAGCTGGCATTGCACCGTAGTTAGTACTAGGAAGGAGGTGTAGCAAATTAAGCCTCAAATCTGAGCAAATTTGATCTCATGAGGATGACGAAGCAAATTTCTTCATCTTTCGCTTGTGGTCATTCAAAGCCAAGAAACAAACCATGCATATTACTGCCGTGCGAAGAAATCACAAATCAAATCAAATCAAAATGGACAAGTAGCAGAGCAGAGTGGTTACATACATGAATCATGATTCAAGCCTTCTTCTCCAGTGCCGGCGCAGGTAGCAGCGCGTCCGGGGTGATGGCGGCCCAGAACTCCTTGTCCTGCTCGAGCGTCGTTATGTTCTCAGGCGTCAGAGTGAGGCTCCGCAACGATGTTGTCGCCGCCCTCCCGGCCTGGGTATAGCCATGTCATGCCGTCGAACTTGTGTCCCTGCTGCTGCGCGTCGCCATGGGCGTCCCCCGTCCGAAGTCGCAGTCGTACATGTCGAACCATGGCGAGCTTCTCATCATGGTCCATGTCCAGTCGAAGAAGTGCAGCGTGTTGGATAATAACGAGAAATAAACGAGACAAGAGACACGAAATTAATAAATTGGTGGCTACATGAGGTATATATGACAAAAATAAGAAAGGGAAAGGGAGAGGCTAATATATGGACTAAATTAATAAGGAAGAAAGAGGCTATATATGTTGTGTGTGGTGGGACTCTTAAAATCGAACGGGACCTCATAGAAGAATAAATTGGTGGCTGTAAACGGGAAAACACGCATGAGGAATAAACAAATAAGAAAGAGAAAACTCGACGCGATGGGCTGCTTCTACCTTTGTTTGCAATGTGAGCCAAATCATCACCAAAAAAAGTGAGCTGGTGGTATACGAAAGCTAGCTAACCAAGGAGGAGTATGGCATTTGGATGGACGAGCTTCATGTAGCTTTTTATTTATTTTGAAGTTACAAAACATTCTGGAAAAAAGCATACATCATGGATGTGCTTTACATGTTCAGAGCACACAAAAAGACAAATTCATGCATTTTCCATACTAAACAGTGAATGTGTGTGATTGTTTTAGAAAAAAATAAAACTTTGGAATGTGGTTTTCAAAAAATTTAAAATAAGGAGTTCCACGACACAACCTTAGCACTGTTCCAACATGCTCTGGTCCTGGGACTCATCTGTCTGTACAACGTCAACGACAGCGTGATGGTTGCCTCCGGGCCATGGCAGGCATTCTTCCTGAAGCAGGAGGACATGCATGTCCTGTTTCAATGGCGACGTGTAGAGGTGCTGGCCTGTCACATGAGCAGCCCAATGGTGACTGTCTTCACCGGACTTTTCTTTCTACCAGGAGCACCGGCTACCTGAAGAGACAAAAATATGGAGGGGCGGTGAACAGATGATGTTGGAGTACTACATGTGGTGAGTCCAGCAGCACAAACATGGTAGCCACGTCTAGCTCCGTCCCGGTGCTTCCTCTACTCATTAATTTTGCTTTGTGCATGATATCTCCCATGTTCTTTGAATTATATATGTGCGTATTCATAATTCATAATGCTTCGATTATTTCTACTATGACGAGTATTTGACTAATGTAGAAAGTTCTTCTCAAACCTTAACTAATTATTTATAAAGTCAGTGTGATTAAAAAAACAAAAGGTCAAGAAATCACACACATATTGGACATAATTTGTAAGCTAGATTTTATAAAGTTATATTGTTTGTTTTGCTTTTCATGCACTGAGCAAATTTCATGAGCGCAATTAGCAGGTCCGAATGCATGTCCAATATAAAGGTTTGTTCACCAGGATCACGTTAAGTTTTTAACCCGTTGCAACGCACGGGCATTTGTGCTAGTGATTGATAACAAACACGCGTGTTACAGATGAAACGAAAAATGAACACACCTGGTTGGCACAGTATAAGGAAGGGGAATTAAAAGCAAACACACTAGCATTACACAAGATCTTCGGGGTTTCTCCTCTGGTCATGCCGCACGATGCCTGCGTGAGTGAGGAGAGCCCAGACATGAGTAAGAAATTCTCCACCCTGGGCGAGGCGCTCCATGTGCGCTGTGGCGTCGTCCGATGGTGCAATGTAGATGATGGTCTCAACCCAGAAATCCGCCATGAGCTTCCAACGGAGCGCGCCGTCTCCAATTTCCTCCAGCTTCTTCCCCAGCTTCAAGCCTTTCATGAAGATGGTATCTTCTTCATTGTTGTTGTTGGGCGAGCCCTCGATGATGTTATTGCCCTCTTCTTTGGTGCGCCTGCGGCTGTCGCAATTGTTGATGACATTCAGCAATTCAGCCTTACATGGCTTGTGAGAAGCCCAAACCCCATCACGCTGAACCTCATTTACCACAGCACGGTAGACCATTAGTGTATCTGTAGAATCTCCAGGAAGCAAAGCTGGGACATTGGCTATCAAGTATATACAATATCTGGATAAGATTATCGCGACTTGCTTGTACTTTTTATCTATTTGCGCATTTTCCTCCTCCTGCGCACTGCTCTGATGCTCCTCCAACTCATTGGGAGAAGGAAGATCGCAGTACTCAGTTGCAATATGCCAAATAAGCATGGTCATTGTCTGACTTTGATTCTCCAGTGTACAGGAGATATGCTCAAGGACAACATGATGCTGCAGTGCTGCTTCTCCATTACACCGCAATGCTGCTTGTCCATTAGTTAGAGGGCCACCAATATTGGTTTTCTGTAAGCAAGAAACTATCTCTTTCTTGACCAGATCAGGAACCCCTATTGATGTTTTCGCAGATGAGAAGAATATATTTGAAATCTTTGAAAATATGGGCTGAAGGATGTATTCTTGGACAGTTAAATTAGCCAAAAGAAAAGCCTGGCAGAAGAGGTCGTCCAACCAGACAAAGATCCGACTCGGCCGAGTTTCAGTTTTTGAGAGTCCAAATAGGGATAACTGGCCCATCTGATTTTGCCAATATCCAAATAAATTAAGGCTGTAAAGAAACTTGCCAAACTTTGTATTTGATATCATACTTGTCCAATATCTGGATAAGTTAAATCTTCTGAGAAACCAAATAACAAACGGAATGAGTTTGTTGCAGGTCCCTGATCTTCTTGTATAGCCGCAAGCGAGTGAAACAGTGGCCCAATCTGACATCAGATAAAGTATAATCTGCAGTGCTTCAACCAACAAAAGAATTCCCATAATCATGATTGTGATACTAACATCGACAGATCTTGTGCCAACTTCAATTACCGGTTTAGGTGTCATGATAGTTGGGGAACCCCCAAGCAGTACTGCCACTGTGATAGACAAGAGAATTATTCTGAGAAGCACCATGGCAATGAAAGATCTCTCCATGTGAAACAGAGCTGCATACTTTGTGAAGAAGAAATCATAGAGGAAACCCAATTCCACCTCGATGATACGAAATGCTCTTGCACCTCCATCCTTATGGGATAGTAAACCCTCCAAGACAAACTTGCGGGTCTCATCATGGGCGGCTTCAGCGCACTCCATCCCAAAGAATCTGCGCTTCAGCAGGTGAGACAAAGCAAATGAAAGGCACACATCATTCAATTGTGATCCACCTCCATCTGTGTTGAGCCAGCTGTCATCAAATTTCTCCCTCCAAATTGCGTCGATGGTGATGATACCATCATCTGCGGGTACTAATTTGTTTCTGTAGGTTGGTCCCTTTGCCACCTTAAAGCCGCACAGTAGGTGAGAAGGCAAGAAGACAATGTATCTGTAGCCCTCCATTGTGATTGGATCTACAGATACGTGATGGTTGGCAGTGTGGTTGACCTGATCCCTCATGTAATCTGCTACTACTTGGCTGTGGTAAGAATCTGTAGCTATCCAATTAGCCATTGCTCTAACCAAACTAGTGAACAGTAAGACGCTAATTAGGATATCTATAGACCAGGCAATAGGCTGTGTTTCAAAAATGGGTCCTTTTGGGAACAAGAGGAACTCATATCTAGTAGGAACAAGCAGCCGGAATATAATGCCTGCGTAGAAAAAATACTGAAGCAGCACAAAGAGGTACCGCCTCCAAAGCTTGTTGTCATCAAGACCATAAGCTGTCATGGAGTTGCTGCATCCCACGGCCCATAAGATGAGAGCAACCCAGAGAGGGTACAGCCCATTCTTCACTGGTGAGGACAGCATCTGACCGATGGTGTAGGCAGAAAGAGGGAAGGATAGTGTGTATGCTAGCCACAAGGCACCTTGGATGAGGAAGTTGCTCGACCGCCGGCGGCACGGACCAAGGGTGACTTGCAGAAACAAAAGAGCGGTTGAAACACCCACAAATACTTCAATACGGATGACAGTCTCCCGTGGGTTGTTGATGTAGGGGGACAAGGCCTCAAGTGCCCTCGTTATGTTCATGCCATCCCACTGCTGGTCTCCTTGATCCATGGGCTGTGTACAAGGGCACATTTTATTTAAAGTTGTATCCTAACGAACTCATTTTGAAAATGAATATATGATGCAGTACCACTTCGGAATTTCCATATAGGTACGATGAAAAGCATAATAAACAAGAAGTAACAACATCAATAAAGCGCGCTAGCTATTAAAGTACTATTGTCTTAGATTAATTTGAAGAAGAAGGCAGCACAGATTGCGTACAGGTGTGAAGCGACGTACCTTGTTGAGTTGAATAATAATCGCGACTATGGTGGCAGGATTGGAGAGCAGAAACAGACAGGCGTGGTTCAGTCTTGTTAGTGTGCACAAATGAATGCCTTTGGCCCATATAAATGACAGGGGGCACAAATACTTACCTTTTGCTTTTGGTAAAGAAACAAATCAATTCTTTGCTTGTAGCTTTAGCGAGATGCAGGATTCAAAGATAAAAAAGCTGACAGAATGCAAGGCTGTCTCTCCACTGGTGGTGTTCCTGGCAATTAATCCAACTACTTCTGGTTAGCCCTGAAACGTTCGGTTAATTCAGTCGATATGGTTATTTGGTAAATATGGTTTCGATACAATAGTAAATATGGTATGAATAAGATATACGGTTCGGTTTCGGTAGATACCAAACCATTTCGATATGGATTCGGCAAATATCATGCTAACTAAAGTTGACGCATATTTGAGAATGATGCGACGACTAGACATCACAAATGACAAGTCAACATATGAAAATTTTAGTAACTAACATCAATGTCAACCATTCAATATCATTCTCCAACAAGTATTAGGCCAACAACCAAGACTACATCAGCCAGCCAAACTGCGCCACAAAGTGCGAGATTGGATGCCGGGCGGCTCGGGGGTTCAAACCCTAGCCCCGCCGCCGGCCCCTCCTCCCTCTCTCCCTCCCCTCGCAGCCGCCCGAAGTGACCGCCAGCCAAGCCCGGGGCGCTGCTGCTGATGAAGGTGGCGGCGGGGCCTCTCGCTCCTCTCGATGCTGCCCTGTGCTGCTCGGGATCCGGAGCGGCGGCCCCGGCTGGTTGGGCGCCACCGGACCTCGGCGCAAGGTGGCGTGGGCGCGGGCACGGGTCACAGATCTCGGCCGTGCGGGCGGCGAGCTCTGCGGTGGATGCGAGCCAGGGCGCGGCGGCGGCCTCTGCTCCGACGCTGCCAGATCTGGCCGCCTTCTCGCTTCCGCTGCTGATTCGGCGGACCCTCACCCCCAGCTCTGGTTTGCCTCGTCGCAGACGCCATTCCTACGCTGGGTGGGTGCCGGTGACAGGTACATTTGATCGGGAGAAATCCCAAGCCAGCTCTGCAGGCTTCGACGGCGGTGACGCCCGCGGGCGCCACTCACCTTCCTGGAGGCGCCGTCAGGTATATTGCCCCCGTCCCCTTCCCCTTGGCTTCCCGGGTGAAAACCCCAACTTTGTTGGGCGGCGGCGACACCCTTGGCGTCGTATCCTTCCTGAAGGCGCCCCTTAGGGAACTAAGGATGGTTGTTGGACTTCGCTGTGATGTGTGTGGTGGGTGTCGGCGGCGACAATGTTTCTCCAGTGGTGGCGGTGCCCTCCCTGGTGAGGGACCATGATGATTGGGTGATCTCCATGCTCCTGTAGTGCCCCTGTCCGGTGCCCGTGGTTCCTGGACAGGAGGGGATAGGGATCCCTTCCGTTGGTGTCACTCCAGCGAGTCGTAGAGCCAAAGCTTATATTTTTGATCTTGGTCCTGGCTGTTGCTCTTTTGTTCATCCTAGCGGTTTGTCTTTTGTGTGCTTGGGTCTCTGGATTTCGGTGATGTTCTGCTCCATGTGAGAAGTTGGCGACAAGACAGGACTGCCTGGTTCGGCTCCTGTGGTTTCCATCGATGCCAACCATCCAGGTTCTAGGGTGAACATGTCCATCTATCGACGGTGCGGCGCCTTCCGAGCCAGGCAAGGAGGCAGGGCCTTCTTCGAAGATGGATCTGGGTGCTAGTGTTTTTCGCTGGGGCCCTGGTGTTTTGGCGACGGCTGGCCTACTCGGCGGCGTCTGTTCTTCCTCTTCTGCATCGGCATTCTCCTACTCCTAGACTTCGTGTGTGCAAGAGGGCCTTGTCATCCCTAAGCTAGGTGCTCATTGTCGATCTTCTTTAGCTTGTTGTATGCTAGGTCTGTGAGCTGCTCCCTGGCGTCGTTGTATCTTGCCGTCTTTCTTGTTTTCTTTTTCTTTTTCTTGGTGAGTTGTGTGTTTGGTTTGTCGAGATGTAATCCTGGCCGGTTGATGGCTTTGTTAATTCAAAGCCGGGCTCTTCGTGAGCCTTCGTTCTAAAAAAAGTGCGAGATTGGATTGAGTTTTTTTTAACGCCCCGGCCACAACCATCAGTTCCCGGCCGTTACGCCTAGCGGGATCTAAACTGGCCCCATAAATCAACATTAGTCTTTTCTGCGTACTTTGTCTTCATTCATGATTATGATGGCAGGAATGGAGAGCAGAATCTGACAGGCGTGGTTTAGGCTTGTTAGTGCGCACAAATGAATGCCTTTGGCCCATATAAATGACTACCCTTTGCTTTTGCTAAAGAAACAAATCAATTCTTTGCTTGTAGTTTTAGCGAGCTGCGGGATTCAAAGATACAAAAGGTGAGAGAATGCAAGGCTGTCTGTTGACTGCTGATGTTCCTGGCAATTAATCAAACAACTTCTGGTTCTCTGAGGCCTTCTGTTAATTCGGTTGATATGGTTACTTGGTAAATACGTTTTCGATACAATGGGTAAATACGGTATGAATAAGCTACACAGTTCAGTTTCGGTAAATAACAGACCATTATATGGTTTCGGTAAATATCATTCTAACCAAAGTTGACGCAAATTTGAGAATGATGTGACGACTACACATCACAAAACTACAAATGGCAAGTCGTAATGTGAAAATTTTAGTAACTAACATCAATGTCAACCATTCAATCTAGCTACAAGGACGGCCACGTCCACCACTTAGGGCATGTACAAAGAGGTTGAGTTAACGCGCGCTCTCCTCCTCAAAAAAAAGCTAGGGTTTCTGTCTCTCGTCGGCGTTGCCGTAGCTCTGCCTCGTCTCCGATGGCCCTAAGGCCATGGGGGCGCGGTGGATCCTGGCAAGGGCCGGCGGGAGGGCTCCGTTTTTTAGTTGTTTCTTTCGATTTTGTTAGCCTTTGTGTCCTGCTCAGAAAGGCGAGACGGCGGCGGCTCTCTGAAGATGGAATAAAGGCCTCCCTGTCTAGTCCTCGTTCCGGCAGTGCGTCTAGCATCCTCGGTGGGTGTGTGGAGGTGTGTCTCCGGCGGATCTATCTTTGGTGGATTTGCTCAGATCTCGTCGTTGTTCGTCTACATTCGTGTGTCTTCAGATTGGTTCTTTCTGATCTACGTTATTCTTCATCGAAGGCGGTTGCTGTTCTGGTACGCTGGTTCTATGGGACCTTAGCACGACGACTTCCCGACCGTCTATTACAACAAGTTGTGCCCGGCTCCGGCGATGGAGGGGCGATGACAGCGGCGCGCCTTCGGCTCGCTTTAGTGCTTGTACTCGTTGCTAGGTGGTCTACGGATCTGGATGTAATTTTTATTATTTTTAGTGTTCGTTGTACTGCCTTAATTGAAGATGAATAGATTAAAAGTTATCCTCAAAAAAATATCAATCATTCAATAGTATCTCCCAACAAGAATTAGGCCAACAACCAAGACTACATCAGCCAGCTAGACCGCCCCATGAAGTGTGAGATTGGATTGAGTTCTCTCTCGGCGATTAGGGTGCGTGACACCAAATTGGCCTTGCAGGCGACCATGACATTTTGATCCTTCGGCAGAATGGTGAACATCAACATCGAGTCCTCCTCTGGCTCCATCGTGACGGCAGACATTGAAAAGGGTGGGAACTAGGGTGGAGGGCAGCGACGATCGGAGCGGAAAGGGTGGGAAAGGGCGAGCTTTTCACACGAAAATAGTGCGGCCTGGTATGGTCCAAATGCGAGGGCACCACCTAGGTTTTGGCTGGGTCCAAGGTGTCGAACGCCTATGTGGCGGAGGTCCAGACGTGGGAAAACCTTCCCCAACTTTGTAACCGGTTTGTGGAATTTTAGATATGCGGGCGCGTCCACGGATATTTGAGGTGCCGGGTTGGATGGCAAAAACGTCCGGACACGTTTAGGGATGGTTTGGTGATCCGCGTTGTAGTTGCCCTTGCACATTCATCAGCCTAATCTAGTAGAGGACATGCCTTTTGCTTGTGCCATAGACGGCCTAGTCTGCTGTACGTGCTGCAGATTCGGCTTGTTCCTACAGTATCACTCCTGTTTCTCCCTTTTCGGACAAGTATGATAACTGGTATACATGTAATACAGTTTCCTGGGAGGCTGGGACACATGATTTACTGACTGGTATGTGTATGAACCTTCCGTGTCAGCTGGTTATAATGCTCATCAATCTGTTCGCATGGAAAGAATTCACTCCAGAGTGATGCGCGGACTATAGTTTGTACAGCCATTATCTACAAGAAGGGAGACTTGTATGAGATCTCATATTTAGGTGAGATCGTAAGATCAACCCGAAAAATCATGTTTAGACATTTTGAAAAAATCTGTAATTATTTGACAACATTCATATGTGTTATGTAGCCTACCCCAATTTGTCTGGGACTAAAGCTTGGGACTAAAAGCTTTGTTGTTGTTGTTGTTGTTGTTGTTGTTGTTGTTGTTGTTGTTGTTGTTATTGTTGTTGTTGTATTCGTATGCGTTATGTCCACAACTTAAAAAAAAGGACGCCGCTAACTGCCACATGTGTGGGCGTTAAGAAATCTGCCCACACGTTCTATGTGGTGTCTAAGAGGATCAGCCCACACGTCTGTGTGTGGGCAAAACAACTAGCGCTCACACGCCTCTTTTTTCCCTCCCGGTCCCTCTTACACGCGTGCGTGTGGGCGAAATAGATAACGCCCACACGCTCGGTACGTCAGGCCTCGTACCTCGTGGTCCCGCACGCCCCACGTGACACTTTACCGCGCGCCGCGCAGTTGCCATCGGCCGGACCCTCGTCCATGTTCGTTTAAGTGCAGTTGCCATGTCGCTGAACTACGGTTGCCATGTCGGACAACTACAGTTGCCATGTCAAACAACTACAGTTGCCATGTTTGCTCAACTGCAGTTGCCATCTCAGGTCAAAGTTTCAGATTGCCATTTTTTGGACAACTACAGCTGTTGCCATGTGTGGTCTGGTCTACTGCAGTTGCCATGATTTCAAAGCTTTAGGAGTTGCCACCTACTAACACTAGGCAGTTGCCATGTAGCGCTACAAAAAAAGGCATGGCAAAAAACATGTTCGGGTAAAAGAGAGAGTTGTCATGTGCTCACAAGCACGCTAGGGCAGTTGCCATTTAAAAAAGAAAGAGTTGTCATCTGCTTACGTGCACGCTAGGGCAGTTTGCCATGTATCATGCCAAACGTATGGCAACTGACATGTTCGGGTAAAAAAAGAGTTGACATCTGCTTGCAATCACACTAGATCAGTCGTCATGTACACTGCAAAACGCATGACAACTGGCAGCTTGGGTGTGGGAGAGGAGGCTAAGTCTAGTATGAACACAGATTAAATCTGCTAAGCAGCATGCTTTTGTTCTCGAGAATTTGATAATTGATAACATCCTTCTGGCATAGATGGTTTATTTATTAATATGTAGACTTATCTTTTCTTGAAAAACACAAAGTTACAGTAATATATTACTATTTTAAACACCTCTCTCCTCATTAACTACGTGCCATATAAGTAATTTTTTCTTAAAATGCGTTCTGTTACTAATACCTAAGTTACTCTCATTATGACTAGCCTGAGTTAATCACTAGGCTGTAAAGAAGAATGTGAATCAACGCCATGCATGCCTACCAGCACGCGCGTGAGCATGCGTACATGCCTCCATTGGTAGAGAATTGGTGGGTTGGTGGTTGCATACATACTCTGAAATAATTAACGTGACAAACGAGGTATTAACTTAGTAGCAAAAGGAATTGTAGGGAAGAAAGCTTAATTCATAGGTTTTGGCGCTGCCCGCATTCCGTTCACGTCCGGAGCTTCTAAGACTAGCCACAATGGGTAGTAACATAGAGTAGTAATATGCCCATGTTACTACTCTATGTTACTATCTCTATAGTGGGGAGTGACATATGTGTGGTAACATGTAACACTTTATTTATTAGGCTATAGACTTATCTTGTTTTGATATGTGTGATGTTACTCATACTATTAGTAACTAGCTATATTACCACATGCCTTTCTTTTTTAATTTATTGCTTACGACATCATCTATTTTATCTAGATACGTGTAATGTTACTATCTATGTTACTCCCACTGTGGGTAGTCTAAGTGAGGCGGTTGCTGCTCCTTTGCCAAAGCAAAATTGCTTCGTGCACGATCCCGCTGCCCTACGCATGCACGACATCGAAATCCAGCAGCTGGCGTCCGATGTATGCACGCATGTGTGACCAGATTTTAAACATCATCTATGAGTCGTCCGATGTATGCACGCATGGTTCTTTCCAAAGCTACCTAAGGAAATGAGTCTTCAGGAGCCATGCGTGCGTGGATTCTTGAATGGATGGGCACAGCAACAGCTCAAGAGCGGGAGACAGTGTTGCGTACATGGTATGGAATCTGGGCTGCGAGGAACAACGCTAGGGAGTCCAGCCGTATGGAAGAACCGGAGGCGATTAAGGATAGAATTACCAGACTAGATGAGGAATGGAAATCAATTAAGGAGGCGTCGCGTCTAGCAGGGTGCCGGTCCAGAGGGACGTGATTCAGTGGAAGAAATCCCCTGCTGGGTGGGTTAAGCTAATGCTGATGGGGTTCTTGCAAAATCACATGGGTCAGGTGGAGGTGGTGCTGTCATTAGGGACAGTCATGGCGAGTTTCTTGGAGGCTCCTGCCATTTTTTTTCCTTCTGCATATGACCCTGAAAATATGGAGCTGCAGGCGTGCAGTAGGGCAATTCTTTTGGCACAAGAGCTTAACGTTCAGAGACTAATCCTTGAGTCAGATTCCAAGGAGGCTGTGAGGAAGATCCAGAGCGGTCAGCGTGATCTCTCGGCTAATGGGCAAGTACTCCAAGAGATTTAAGGTTTTATTACGTTCTTTTTCGGGTTTTAGAGTTGTTTGGGTGCGGCGTTCGGTGAATAAAGTCGCACATATTCTGGCTAGTGAAGGTTGATGTAAGTCACTTTGTAAAACTTGGCTCCATGTTTCTCTTGAGTGCGTTAGCTCGGAGATTACTGCCGAAGGGGCTATGAACTCTGAATAAAATGGCAACGTTTTTCTCCTAAAAAAGGGTTTGGCTTTGGTGCCCAATAACCTCGGACGGAGAGAGTACTATCTCAGTCCTGATTTATTGGTCCTCTTTGTAATTTGTGTCAAATTTTGACCAAATATTTAACTAATAAAATATTAATGTATATCAACAAAAATTATATCATTGGATTCGTATTTGAACAAAGTTTTCAATTATGTAATTTTTAGTGACATGCATGAATATTTTGTTAGTTAAATCCTTGGTCAGATTTTGGCATGAAATACAATAAGGACCACTAAATCAAGACGAAGTTAGTAGTTCTTTAGTTTGCACGCTCCTTGTCTTTTTACAAAAACTAGTCAACTTAACCGGTGAGCCACTCATTCTCACGTGTAAGAGGTTCTGTGGTTCAATTCCTAGTGGGTGCGCTACAGCCGTCGCCATTCACCAATGGTCCGGCCTATATTGCTATGTTATATTCTTTGGAACATTTATTTACTTGTTGGGATATCATTATATTGCTATGTTATCTTAATGCATCTATATATTTGGTAAAGGGTGGAAGGCTCGGCCTCTCGCCTAGTGTTTTGTTCCACTCTTCCCGCCCTAGTTTCCGTCATATCGGTGTTATGTTTCCGGATTTTGCGTTCCTTACGCGGTTGGGTTATAATGGGAACCCCTTGATAGTTCGCCTTGATTAAAGCTTTTCCAGCAATGCCCAACCTTGGTTTTACCTTTTGCCACCTAGCCTCTTTTTCCCTTGGGTTTCCGGAGCCCGAGGGTCATCTTATTTTAACCCCCCCCCCCCCCGGGCCAGTGCTCCTTGAGTGTTGGTCCGACCGAGTAGACTGCGGGGCCACCTCGGGGCAACTTGAGGGTTGGTTTTACTCGTAGGATATCTCATCTGAGTGTGCCCTGAGAAAAAGATATGTGCAGCTCCTATCGGGATTTGTCGGCACATTCGGGCGGTGTTGCTGGTCTTGTTTTAACCTGTCGAAATGTCTTGAAGAACCGAGATACTGAGTCTGATCGGAACGTCTTGGGAGGAGGTCTATTCCTTCGTTGACCGTGAGAACTTGTCATGGGCTAAGTTGGGACTCCCCTGCAGGGATTTGAATTTTCGAAAGCCATGCCTGCGGTTAAGGGCAGATGGGAATTTGTTAATATCCGGTTGTAGATAAATTGAACCTTAACTTAATTAAAATGAATCAACTGAGTATGTTACCGTGATGGCCTCTTCTCGGCGGAGTCCGGGAAGTGGACACGGTGTTGGAGTAATGTTTGCGCAGGTTGTTCTATAGTTTCTCGCTCGTGCTTTGCCTCCTCTTCTCGCTCTCTTTTGCGAATAAATTAGCCACCATACTTGCTAGTTGCTTGTTGCAGCTCCACTCATATTTACCTTGCCATACCTATAAGCTTAAATAGTTTTGATCGCGAGGATGCGAGATTGCTGAGTTCCTGTGGCTCACAGATTACTATTACACCAGATGCAGAGCCTGATGATTCCGCTCCAGGAGACGCGCTCGAGCTCAAGTGGGAGTTCGACGAGGACTCTCAACGTTACTATGTTTCTTTTCCTGATGATCAGTGGTAGTGCCCAGTTGGGGGTGATCGGGACCGTGTCGCTTGTTGGGTTATCTTTTATTTTGGTGCCGTAGTCGGGCCATGAGTGTTTCAATGATGTAATGTTATTTATGTACTTGATTGACGTGGCGAGTGTAAGCCAACTATGTTATCTCCCCTTTATGATTTATATTACATGGGATGTTGTGAAGATTGCCTAACTTGCGACATATGCCTTCAATGCGATTATGCCTCTAAGTCGTGCCTCGACACGTGGGAGATATAGTCGCATCGAGGGTGTTACAAGTACGCAGATTCCAGGATCAGTTACTGTGATACATTCGAGAGTTCAAGTCGGACCCGTACCTGGAGACGCTGCTCAACTGCATTATCAGTGCTGTGGAGAGCGGAGAGCGGCAGTGGGGAGGAAGCAAGGCCATCTTACGTATGCTGCTGCAACCGTGGGACGTCTCTAGGATTGCATATAATCTCCGTGCACTCCCCTGCAGGAATGCACTCCAGAGCACGAACGTACGGTATGCAACCCAGCGGCCCGATGTCGGCGACAACCAATTTTCTTGCCACCGGAGAACGAGAATTCGACACCGTACGGCGGGGCGTTGGCCTTGGAGAGGGTCACGAGGTAGTCATTGTTCCCAGCATCGACGAGGGAGTCGCAGAAGATGAAGAAGGCGTGTGTCGATGCTTGAGATGGGAGAAACAAGAGCAGCAGCATCAGTGATGTATTTAAATTGTGTGCTATCCTGAAAAAGGGCTTCACATTTTGATGGAATTGCAACATGCAGGCTTTCACTACCACTTATGCTTGATGTGGACTGGGCAAGTGAGAGCGAGAGTTGGACATGTATCTCAGGCCATAGTTGAACTCGATCACAACGTTGTTGATGTAGTCGATGCATTCCCCATTTTGGCTGCCATGGTCCGAAAGGAAGTGAGGTGCACAGCCAACAGGATGAAGGCCCATCAGCACGATCTTGCGAACGTTGATCGATGGCCTCCTGATCGATCGAGCCCCGACGCGCCTCCCGATCACTACCAATTTGAAAGCTTCATGCATGAGACTTCTTGTCGTGTTCTTAGTTTGACATACATATTAATCTGTACTTTGTTTTCTTACAAACATTTGTTTTGTTTTTTATTACCAAAAATGAGTTTGATGTATGAACATGTAATTCTCCCAAGCTTCGAATGAAGAAAATGTCCTAAATCAAGAAATTTTAAATGGTGGATGTAGGACCTTACCGTCGGGTCATAATCATCATCATCATTGTTTCTTTCAATCTCGCTCTCACTACTGCTACTAATGTTGATGTTGTCGCCGCAAACAAACTCCGGATTACGCGACATCTTGCTCTTAGCAGACTTGGCGCGTGCGGGCCTCCCTCGAGATCTTTTATTCATACATTCAGTTGTGTGAGTCAAACACACTCGAGATCTTTTATTTTAAAAACACCGTACTCACAGAGAAATCAACTAGTGATAAATTACCTTGCACATTTCTTTGGGTGGCCATCAGCATCAGGTGCCTGTCAAATAAAAACTCGTTCTTAGTTTTACATACATATTAACATGGGCCTACAAACATTTTGTTTTCTTATATTTTTATGAAAAATGAGTATGTGTACCATCGGATCATAATCATCATGTTTGTTCCCTCGCCCTCGCTCTCGCTCTCACTGCTGCTAATGTTGTAGTTGGTATCAGAGCTGGAAAAGCTTTAATCAAGGCGAACTATCAAGGGGTTCCCATTATAACCCAACCGCGTAAGGAACGCAAAATCCGGAAACATAACACCGATATGACAGAAACTAGGGCGGCAAGAGTGGAACAAAACACTAGGCGAGAGACCGAGCCTTCCACCCTTTACCAAGTATATAGATGCATTAAGATAACATAGCAATATAATGGTTTCCCAACAAATAAATAAATGTTCCAACAAGGAACGGCCTTCAATCTTCACCTGCAACTAACAACGCTATAAGAGGGGCTGAGCAAAGCGGTAACATAGCCAATCAACGGTTTGCTAGGACATGGTGGGTTAGAGGTTTGACATGGCAATTTGGGAGGCTTGAAAGCAAGTGGTAGGCATCATAGCAATGGCATAGCAAAAGAGCGAGCAAACTAGCATAGCAAAGATAGTAGTGATTTCGAGGATATGATCATCTTGCCTGCACAGTTGTCAAAGTTGACTGGATCCTCGTTAGCGAACTCGTCTCCCAGCTCTACCCAAACAAGACAAACAAACAACAAGGACACAATCAACCACGTGCAAGGATCAAACAATATGATGCAATGATGATATGCTATGCGGGATGCGATGTGGGATGCATATGCAAGATATGACAGGAAATGCAAGAACATGGCCTCAACTTGGAAATCCAAGTGTGCCACTGGAAAGATGAGATAAAATCGCTTGAAAACGATATAAAGAACGCCGGAATCGGAGTTACGGTTTGGAAATGGCAAGCGTTTCAAATATGACACCGGTCTGCGATTTACAGCAAGTAGCCAACTAAATGCAATGAGATGAACATGCTACAGCACCTAAACATGGCATAAAAATACATGGCAGGGATGCATTCAAGATGCTTAACAAAAGTCTAGCACTGAACTACGGCCAATTCATCCATTAACAGGTTCAAACAAGCATGGCAAAAATGCATATGGCAAACTGATTTCAGACTTAGTGAAATTAACACTTGTTTGGAATTTCAGATCAGGTAGCACTCTTCGGAGTAACAAAACTACATGCTACAGGACCTGAACATGGCAAAGTAAAGCATGGCATGGAGCTACTCAAAGAGCTTAACAAAAGTCCCTTAGTAACCTTGAGCCAAAAGGGATCAGAAAATACAATTGCAAGCATGTGAACATAGCAAAAACATAATCAGTTTTCGGACTTAGTGAAAACTGGCACATGTTGAAACATAACTCAAGTAGGCATGTTTACAAGCTCGATGCACTCACTATGGTGCAAGTCATGACAAGCTAAGCATACATCTATCAAGAACACACAAAATGCAAGCTAGAAATGGCAAGAACAATAGCATAGCATGCACGGATCAACTACAACATCATCGGCAAAATTGCAAACAAGTTGACAATTTGCCCAGATTCACAAAGTAGCAAAAGTAGAGCTCGATTGACTCAAGCTAGGGTGCTCCATAAATGAAAACAAAGACATGGATGGAAAGAGCACTACAATATTAACAAAACAGCCTTACTGATCATCCTCAAAAGAGGCACGGATCACTAGGAAACAATATGAACATATGACAACATGAGATAAACAGATCAAGGACTTAGTGGAATTGCTAAGTCCCTGAAAACAGAATTAGCAAGTGCACCACTTTGCAAGCTTGCACTAGTCACCACACACATCATAAAAATATATGGGTTGCACCTCTGGAAAGATGACACAACCCTTAACAAAACATATGTAGAGCATCAGGGCATATCATGCACACAATAATTATGGCAAAAATGACAAAAACCTAAATGGAGCAGCAGATCTGACAATTAACTCAAGTAGGCCTCTTTAACAGCATTTCGGGCATCAAGATGAACTCAAATGAAAATGCTGCAATGGAATGAAATGATATACTCTCTGAGATGAACATTTTGATATGCTATATGCATGAATCGGAGCTACGGATGCAAACTTACAAGGCCATGAACGGGAGCACTTGGATCTAGAATTTCGGGACTTGGTGAAAAAAAACACCTAGGGTTACTGTTCACCGGATCTGGATCCGACCGGCACTGTTCATGCACGTTCGACGGGGATCGCCGGGGAGGCGGCGGGGCGAGGCCGGTGGAGCTTGCCGGCGCGAGGGAGAGGAGGAGGACGGCGTGGACGGCGGCGAAGGGCGGCGGCTTGCGCGGCGGCGGCGTGCGGTGGCCGGGCCGGCGAGCTCGGGTGACGGCGATCTCGCGCCAATGAGATCTCCGGCGATTGTGCGGCGGGGCTGGGAGGAGTGCGGCGGTCGGATCGGGAGGAGAAGGGCGGCGGCGGCTGTCGGTGATGGGCGGCGGCGCGCTGGGCCGCGGGGGCCGGCTCCAGGCTCTCGCGGGCCGCGGTGGGAGGCGGCGGCGAACGGCGGAGTGCCACGTGGCGGCGGACACGGCGGCGGACACGTCCGTCGGTGGAGGGGAAACGTCCGGCGGCGCGAGGGAAAAAATTAGGGTTTCCGGGAGGGGGATCCGAGATTTTCTAGGAGGATGTTTATATAGGCATAGAGGGAGCTAGGAGAGTCCAAATGAGGTGCGGTTTTCGGCCACGCGATCGTGATCGAACGCTCTAGATGATGGAGAAGGCTTAGGTGGGTTTGGGGCCAAATTGGAGGGGTGTTGGGCTGCAACACACACGAGGCCTTTTCGGTCCCTCGGTTAACCGTTGGAGTATCAAACGAAGTCCAAAAGATACGAAACTTGACAGGCGGTCTACCGGTAGTAAACCAAGGCCGCTTGGCAAGTCTCGGTCCAATCCAGAAATGTTTAATCCCCACACACAAAAGAAAGGTAGAAAAGACCACCGGAGGAGATCGAAGCGCCGGAATGCAAAACGGACAACGGGGAAAAAGCTCGAATGCCTGAGACGAACACGTATGCAAATGCAATGCACATGATGACATGATATGAGATGCATGACAACGACAACAACACACGGATACAAAGAACCCGAACCCGAGAAAATAAAATAACTTAACGCCGGAAACGGCAAGAGTTGGAGTACAAATTGGGAAAGTTACATCCGGGGTGTTACAGTACTGGCGGATGAACTCGCTGGACATGTATCTCAGGCCATAGTTGAACTCGATCACAACGTTGTTGATGTAGTCGATGCATTCCCCATTTTGGCTGCCATAGTCCGAAAGGAAGTGAGGTGCACAGCCAACATGAGGAAGGCCCATCAGCGCGATCTTGCGAACGTTGATCGATGGCCTCCTGATTGATCGAGCCCCGACGCGCCTCCCGATCACTACCAATTTGAAAGCTTCATGCATGTGACTTCCTTGGTTCGCTCGTAATTCAAAAAGCATACCACTCCTATTTCTAAATAACAACATATTACCGCAGTGCTAAGAAAAGGGTTTGAAAGCTCTAAGTGGTACGATAAGCGGAATGAATCAAACGAAGTGCATCATGAGGGTTGGGGATTTAGCATACGCTCTACTATCAATTATAGGTTCACCTATGCCCCAAGAAAGAGGTGCAGAGGTGGAATTCAATAGATTTAAGCAACTTCAGTATGCGGGTAGCGATGCTTTTAGGAATCCAAGAGAACTTTGAATCGGAGGAACGACCAACACAGCTGGCATGGCTTTGTTGAATCAGGATTTGATGACAGGAACGTTGTTGAAATAACTTCTTTACCCCCCGTAAAATCCTTTACGCCTGATTTCAGTACTAACAATAAATGGCTAAAAACATCCTATTTTTTATGGTAAAATATGGAAAATCATATGGGAAACGAATAACGAATAGAAGTAGCCTAGCCTTTTCTTTCAGTCTCGGTCTCTAGATTCCCTTGTTCTTACTGTAGCTAGCACTTGTTATTGCAGTCAAGGAGCCAGGAGCCTTCAATTATATTTGAGCTTTACGCTCTTCTCCTTCTTGGGGGTCGGCCTGTAGTAGCAGGCGAGGACGAGGCCGAACAGCGCACCTAGGCCATTGGGGATCTGCAGTGCACGAACGAAGACAAGAGCCGGCACGGTAAGAGAGACACTCTCAAGTTATATAAGATTTGGTTGGAACCTGAAGATGGAGATATTACTGACCGTGACGTAGAGGTCGAATTTGATGAGAGCGTAGGCCGTCCAGCAGACGCCGTTGAGGAAGCTCACCAGCGACAGGAAGAAGGGCATGTACTCGACGCTCTTGGTCTTGATCACTTTACCCTGCACGCAACCCACAATATCACTAACATCTACCAATATAGATCTAAAAAGACATCTATGCACGTGGATCAAGAGCGGGATCGATGGGTACGTACCATGATGGTGAGCGGGGAGGCGTACATTGCCGAGCCGAATATGACGCAGAGGATGCCGTAGAACACCCAGAGCATGCAGTTGAGCAGCGTCTCCAGGTACGGGTCCGACTTGAACTCCTCCACGTCCTTGTTCTTGATGATCCGCCAGAACGCCGGCCTGCACATGTACAAGCAAAAAGCAAGCGCCCCCTCATCAGAATCAAACCCTAATTACCAACCACCTTCCATAGAGAGTAGACTAGACAAGCGGACGAGGGGGATGGCGGCGGCGGCTTACACAGGGGAGAGGAAGAGGCCGAAGGAGATGACATTACCGACGATGTTGCGGGCCGCGTCCGGGGAAATCATCTTGCTTTGCTCGCCGCGAGCGGGTGCGGACTTGGGATTGGTTTGGATTGGACGGCGCACGCGGCGAAAGGGAGGGAGAGAGAGAGCCAAAGCAATTGAGATTTGGGAGTCGGTTGAGTTCTCCCGTATGTAGCCAGCCACACTCTACTCGCAGGTCAAATATTGGCATAGACAACAGAGAATGTGCTAGGTAGGAAACCGAAGGAACTCTTACTATACGAGAATTTGCAATTCAATATGACAACCGATCAGAAGGGATTGGACGATCCCAATGCGTTGCCCTCCTTCGCAATACCGGAACTATCTGACCGAGCTCCATCAACACAGAAAGCGGAAGGGATAGCAGATACAGATAGACTGGATCCAGAAAGGGATTTCAGCCAGTCCTTGCCTATTGCTGGGCTGGTTGTTTTGTCACGGTCCGATTAGTAGAAGGTGAGTGAGTAAGACGAGGCCCCCGAAGCGTAATGTAGAGCTATACTGCTCTTGTTTTTCCTTAAGGTGAGTGAGTAAGACGAGGCCCCCGAAGCGTAATGTAGAGCTATACTGCTCTTGTTTTTCCTTCTGCCCTGCTTAGGAGAACTTTGTCTGGAACCCACTTTAGCTAGCTTTCAAGGATACCATTACAGATGAGTGAAGCGAGTATACCGTTTCCGGAGCTCCCGAGGTAGCGCGGTAGCGGAAGCCCTTTCTAGTTCAAGCAGTTCCAATTCCTATTCTGCTTCACCGCTTACACCACACTCTATTGGTTCGCCTTGTGGTGCCTTTCGATCAAGGTCTACTTTGGTTGATCCACTTTCTTCTACAGCGCGTTATCCGCATCGAAGTTAGCCAGGCGAAGCATTTAGGGTTCAGTGCCTGGTTTCAAGTGTTCTTCTTCATCGTTTGGCACTTCACTTTTTGTTGAGTAATCCAATGGCCTAATGACACATGCACATCTTTTGGTGTTGTCGCCTTACTTAGTGACTAGCTCAAGTGCATTTGATCGCAAAAAAGACTGGCATTGGCTCCGGGTCAAATCTACAGGGGGCATGCAAATCAAATGCGAAAGAAAGGAAAACATTTCTGTTTCTTCTGCTTCAATGTCGTGATACACTCAGGATGTTTACGATACCTACCCATTAATTGCTCTAACTTCTCGTGGTTCACCCCTAGCTATGCCCGCTTCTATGAAATTCCAAATTATGATTGCAAGCTCATCGGAGCTAGGCAACTCTTTGTCAGTGATTTCATGCCTACCAAGCAGGTACACTCTAATGTATACACCCTTTAAGAAAAGAAATCCTTCTCGTATTCTGCTGCTTTTTGATTCATTTTATCCCAATAATAGCATAGACATCATATATTTATTCTTGCAAGCTCAAGTGCTTGATTGTTGACAAATTCTTCTCTCAGCAGGGCACCTCGGGTACCTGTCTATAGTTTCCTGTCTTGAAGGGGGGCGACGCAGCTATTTTCTTTAACAACACGTCATTCAACGAAGTGTTTTTGTTATTTGGTCATCACTAAAAAGTTTATAGTGATAAAGTGAGCCTATTATATTAAGTTTAGAGGATTCTCCTAACGTGATGAGTTTAGTTTATCACTTTTAAAGATCACTGGTGGCAATGGTACTTCCTTTTATGCAACAACTCCTGTATGTACCATTTGGTAATTGGAGTTTGATAAGACCATGGATCCTTATATACAAAACATATAAACGTTCTTGTCGATCCTCTTGCAGGGTCTCCCGCGTAGCTTTTGCAGACAGCATCTTCCAAAGAAAGATACTGTAATGACTTTAGAGGACGAGGAAGGGCGCAGCTACCCTGCAAACTACCTTGTCGCAAGAGACGGTCTTAGTGGCGGTTGGAAACACTTTGCGGAAGAGCATAGTCTCAAGGTCGACGACGCTCTGGTCTTTCGACTTGTGGGCTCGAAAAAATTCAAGGTGAGTCCTTCCCATTCATGTTTCATCAATTGCTACATCATTTCTTTGTAATATTTTTTTATAAAATGCACGGCAGAAGCAACAGGTGTATAGAGTAAGAGAGGGTGAGTTGACAACAACAGATTATGATGTCAGGTCTAACGAAGAGGATGCGGAGGTTACAACCAGCACAACAACCTGTGATGATATCAACAACCTAGCAGCCGGCGAAAAAGACAATGTCGACGTCATGATATCTCCAGCATGGAGAGCTTCGGCAGCTTTAACATAGTCGTCAACAGTGTGCTGGACACCAACCGTGAATTGTTCCCGGACCACCTGCGGGCGACATACTACAAGCTCTGTCTTGCCCAGAAGGCATGCCCCCACCGGAACCTGCTTGAGGTAAACCCCAAGCTGGCTATCGGAGCCATGATGCAGACCGCTACCATCGCCGAGGGTGTCAGGGCCTCCTCGCATGCTTCTCGCAAGGACCTTGCGGAGTGGAAGAAGAATTTGCAAGCGCTGGAGGTCCTGGGCATGGACGTGGCATTCCTGTGCGAGCGCGTCGACGGCCTCCTCACCGCTGATGGGTCACCGTCGGTGGGTAGGATGAGCGCCCTTGAGTCGAAGATGCCCCCAAAGCGATGAATGAGGCGGTGGAGGAGATAGAGTCCAGTGAGCAGGCTATGTAGCCATGCATAACATGCAAGGTTTAGCTGACACTCTTACTAACTACACTGAATTGATCTTCAGAAACTTGCCAAGTTGCTGCTCTCATGCTAATAGTTAATGGCCATATCCAATCTCTTAAAGTCTGCATGTCATTTCCAGTGAATCTCAACTCTATATTCAACTGCGTATATGTTGTGGTTTCTTGTGTCCTCCATTTGAGTCTTCAGTTTCTTCTCTTTGAAACCAGCTTTCTGAAATCCTGCAGAGATGGATGTTGATGAGTTGATCTTCTCTAACATGTGTGGCAAGGAGGAGCTTTAACATCAGATTGCTTTAGATGTAAACTTTCTTCGCATTTCAACTTATTTGAGCTCATTTGCATCAACTTGCTCATTCAGAGATCTCTCAAATACACTAAGGATGTCCACTTTCTTTTGCGTGTATCAGCAAATTTCAAAGATGTGGCGTTTGTAGTCCGTGGCCAGTGGAAAGGAAGCCTCAAATCTGAGCAAATATCTTCTTTGATGTCATTCAATGCCAAGAACTAGGATACCATGGCCGTCCTAAATTTCGAGTTGTAACGATGATGCATACATGTTGCAGATAACATCTTTATTACAAGGAATGTAGTACAAAAAAATCGAGGAATCTTGTACAATTGCCAGAAGCCATACAACAAATTAATGAATCGATTGCAACACACACAGTATTATGTATGGTCTTCAGATATGCGCACCACCTATAATTACACGACTATCTTCTTGTTTCTTTCTTCAAGACTTGTAAATCAAGATATCGCTCTTTCAGCATTGCCAGCAGAGGAGCGACAACATTTAGGTGCTTCATACCAGAAGGTACTAATTTAGCCAGAGCAAAGTACTAATCTATGATACTCTCCAAGGGCCCATATGGGGAATATGTTGCGATAAGCCATATAACACAAGGGACCATTTTTCAAGAAACTTCCAATCATTTCCTACATAATAATATACAAAATTGAGTTATCCCCAATCATTTTTATTATAGTATTAAGAACACAAGAATTCAAGATTTTGGTTTAAATCGTGTAACACATGGTACATTAATTGTAGCAGTTACCTCCTGTGGGAAGTCACCATTGCCAAGCTGCATGCTCATGATAAGCCTTGCAGCTTCGTGCAAAGGAGACGGATCTCTTTCGGCCTGAAGTCGAAGAAAAGCTGGAATTAATTCGATAGTACTACGTAGTTCAACTGAATTAGAAGTTATACTATAGATCGGTTCAACTATTCTGGGGCCAAAGGTGCATTTACCATACTGCGCATTAACATAATACTGGTCTTTTGGAATTTGACCACGTGAAACCTTTGGAGAGAGAAAGAGAAGTGGTCACCTGTCCAGCTTTCATTAGTGCCAACATTGCCCATGCCGTGTTGACTATATGTGATTTCTCCCCGTCTAGGTTTGTGTATGCCTGTTTAGATTTTGAGATGACATCTGTGGTCAGTTACCGTAGAAAGCCCAGAATGTTTTGCCAGTATCTTGTTTCAAGGTATATTCAAGCAAGAATAAAGACATCCTTTTCTTTGTGAGGATGCTTGATTTTCTCATTGTTTAGGATGCTTGCTTTCCATCAACATAATAAGTCATTCCAGAGCATTTACCTTGGTTGTGGATGAAAGATGACTCTCACCCCATCCACCATTCCTTAGCTGCTTCGATAATAGAAACTGGCAACCCTTCCGGATGTAGGTGCTATTATTGTAACACTGTCCAACTGCTGATAGGCCCTCTATAGCAAACCACGTGCCGTATGTGAAGCAAATACCCCATGATCCGAACCTGCAAAACAACTTATTGATCAATGTGTCAACAACACACCTTCTCCTTGTTAATATAAAACACTATAAAATTGTCGACAGTACACTGACCATGAACCGTCCTCATTCTGCAACTTCTCGATGAACTCTGTCGCTCTCCTGATGCATTGTTCTATTTCATCTTCCCGATGGCTTGGGTATTTTTGCCGAAACAGGGCCAATGCTTGGATGACCGACGAGGTACACTCGACGTACCTGCAATATGTATGTGTCTTAATATCGAGTCACATGTGATAGCTATTGCTAAGAAGGGTTGTAGATTTCTTACTGATGCTCCACCATGATGTCTGCATATATCTCTGTCATGTTTAAATTCTGAAAAAAGGAAAAAATATATTAAAAGTCTCATTACCCAATGTTAAATTGGGTTTCCTAAACTCCAAATAATAATAGCATGAAGTGCAGGTGTTTTACAAGACACTTGCCTCCATCCATGGATATGTACGAGCTAGCTCCCAAGTTCCATAGCCACCATTAGGATTCTGCATCCAACCTAGTGTCAAATCATTTTTACAGAACCTGTGATGTGCTTGGCATTGGTGTAAATCTGTAACAGGACTGCAATATCTGTTGCATGAGCCAAAATGCTATGGGTTAATTCTACGTCATTTTTTTAGCAAGAAAGCATGGGCTCTTGGTTTCAGTATAGCACACTATTCAAAATGGCCAAATTGTTTGCAAAGATTGCATATCAAAATCATGCACGTAAGAGTTGACAGTGCTCACACTGAATCTGCCTTTCATTACCATTTACTGTGGTGCTGAATTAGTGCTTTAGCGTCAAACTGAAAACTACATTTACCCAACTCTACTGTGGCAATAGTTGCTAATATGCTTCTTTACATATGGTTACACACCTGTAAAGATAGTAATACGTTCACTGCATCATGGAAGCGGCATGTTTCCATCTGATCACCCACGATATCTGACGGAAACTTTGAGAGCAGTAACAGAGCCTGAAACAGAAGAAGAATTACAAATGCCTGAAGGGCTGAAACAAAATGAAATGCATTACTTTGTAGTAGCAAAATGAAAGGCATGTTTCCACTTTAGTTCTGTTCACTCTTTTTGCATCTTTAGTTAATTTGATATCGCACCTTAAGAGCTTCTGCTGTGCAATCTGAAACCTGCCAACCCTGATCTGCAACCTGGAAGGCCCATCCTCCTTTAGAGATATGGCGGTACTTTCTGCTGAAGTCACCAGAAGGGTTGTCCACAATCTAAAAAAAATGAAGTTAGTAGTGTTAGGATTTAAGTCCTGATAAATATAAGTAACAAAATCTAGTTTTGGAAATACAATACCTGGGATGCTTTTAGGAAATGATGTGCTTTCTTGAGAGTACTTCCAAATTCCCCTGCAACATCACATGCCAATATCGCTTGTACGGCGAAAGCAACATCCCAAGATTGACCCGCACATACCTTTTGAATGAACAATGAAGTCATGTAATATCAGTTAGTTTGCGCACAAATTTCAATTTGACTGAGATGCATTTTAAATGGAAAGGTATCTTCACCCTGAATATTATAGAAACAAGAGTTATTAAAATTTACCCGCACTTTCATGCCATCTTCGCCGAGCCATAGGAAATCAGCAACTCTAGCCAAGTGGTGCTTGAATGCATCTGAATTGGGATTCTCAGACCAACAACATAACATGGATAATGCCTGTAATAATGTTTATTCTTTGTAAGGAAATGATGTTCATTTACAGCTCACTGAAAATCAACACTGAATTATTTTGTGAAGACCTCCGTAAGTCTAACCTTTTGTGCGGCGCCGATGCAGATATACCGTGAAATATCATCTTCGTATTTCAGGAAATCGGCAATTTGTCCTAGAGCTTTTCGTCTCATGTAGGAAACTGGCCAACATGCCAGAAAAGATTCACCGAAACTGTAAAGGCAATCGGACAAGCATTCTTGGAGCCAGGTATGTGGATGATAGGCATCTTCCTGCATTTGAATTCATAATCTGCTGTCACCAATCCTTCAAAATTTAACTGTAAGGTAAAACTATATAGTTAGTGGACTCACCTTTGCGCATAATTTTCGTGCTTGCTTCCAATTAATCTTTTTATAGGGGTGAATATGCAGCTCTTCTCTTAATGATAAAACCAGTTTTGTTGTTGGGCCAACAAACTTCTTGCCATATAAATAGGACATGGGGATGAAAGCCATTCTGAAGTGACTCCACAACCGTCCTGCATTTGAGAAACGACATGATTGTTCTCATAAAATAAGTTCTTCCTAATATGGTTAATACCTAGTGTTGAATAACCAAGTAATTAATTGTCGTAACATGGTTGAACACTTAACGCGCCGGCGAAGAACTCTGCGTACCTGGTTGAATAGGAACGAAGGATGGCAGAAGGAACAATTCTGGGGGCATAGGGTTTACACCTGACCATTCAAAAACCCCAAGTACCTGCAGCATCAGGTATATAGTTCAGATGCGCTTTGGGTCGATCGACATAAACAGTTTTGTCAAACTTTTACTCTTGTTGAAGAATTCTGCATAACTGGAAGCATGCAGTTTCAGACTTGCTTGTTAACAAGAACATAATTTTTACTCTGAGTATATTAACAAGAAGTGGTGAAATGTTTGGCAAATCAAGCTAACTGGTGAATCACTTGCTGAAAATAGAAACTTGGGGCTGGCACAAGGAGGATGATTGTTACCGAGAGCCAGACTTTTCCCAAGATTGGTATCATTGTTGTACCACCATGGTCATGTATCCATTTCCTTGCTTTTGGCATGGACATATCTGGTCCATCATCAGCACCCTCACCAAGTAGTCTTAGAGCGGTATAGTTGAGAGCCGAGCTGAGCATGGAGCTCTCACCTTCCGCATGTAGTCCCCATCCTCCATCCATATTCTGATAATACAAAAACTTGGGTCAGTCCATTTATTCCGATATAATTTTCTTGTGTAAATTTTTTGAAGACATCCGTAGAAACAGTTTTAGTGAAAAATATATATTGTGGAAAACAGAACTTGCTAAAAGTTACCCAAGATTAATTCCTGGCAAATGTGGCGTGCACCTTACCTGTCGGTTGTACAGATAGCGACAGATCTCCTTGCGGTGTTCTGACGATAGCGTAGTACTTAACGACTCCGTGACATACAAAACTATGATCTGCAGCAAGCAGGAATGAACAAACATGAGAATGTCTCCCATGTCGATGTCACACCAAAGTTGTGAATAGTTAGCAAGAATACATAGCACGCATAACCATCTAAATAAATGTTTATCATAACTAACTTGATGGTGATGATGATGCAAACAAACAAACATCAAATTTATGTATGATGCATCTTAATTACCATGGTTGCTGTGGTAAAGAGAGGCCCCGGAAAATCTCCTGGCCAGTGCCCATCATGCGCTTGTACGGCTGAGAAGTATCTGAGTGCCCTTCTCAGTGTCTCCGACACCGTAGCTATATTGATATCACCACTAGTTTCATCATCTTTTGGTTTCTGTTGTTGGTCAAGGCTGAACTTATTCCCCTTTGCTAGCTGCACAACAAAAAGCAGAGCATGTACTCAGTTTCATAAAAACGCTTCAAATAGTCAGTTGGATAGATACCACCAAGACAAGGTGTGTATATATCGGTGCATTTTAATTACCTGCATGCGGGCCAAAACATCGGAGCTGTGCCTTGTCCTGAACCTGTTCTTCTGGAATTCGGCCCGTGAAGCGTCGACCGCATCCCGCTCTTCGCTTGATCCGGTGTCATTTTGGTCAAACTCCCATGTTTCTCTTCCGACGTGATTGTTGCCGCTCGTGAGCCACGGGCCACCCTCAGCAATCTTGAGCTTCCACATTTATATTTTTTACAGCACAAACACAATATTCTTCTGCCACTATCAAGCCACACCTGATGGCAAAAGCAGGGTCTAAGAGGTCAGAAACTGTGGAAAGAATATCCATAATCAGGTTCTCTCTTTTACTGCTGAGAGGTTTTGCCACCTTAATTTCTCCATGCATGCAGGAGTTTGATATATAGGTTCTTGGAAATAGGAAATATGTCATGTAACCATCGAAGACGTACTGACATAAATAAGAGAGCATCAAAGCACTTACAGAATATTTGAATTGCACTTGTTAGCAGGCACGATCACAGCGGAGGGAATCGATGGAGGAGCGTGCGCATCCCACCCTAGCAAACGCCGAATGAAAGAAGCAGGGTGATGAGTAGAATGTTGTGCATTCGGTCGGTCAGAGTAGCAGCATGGATGATGCATGAAGAGTGGGCCGAATGTGTTTATATGTCCGGGAAATGGGGCGGGGGGAAATCACATGGAAGCGATGAGTCCTTCCTTTTGCGTGCTCGATCGCGATGGAGCTTGCTTGGCAGCTGAAAACCAGGGGAAATGTCTTATGCATGCTTGACCGTCATGCGATTCTCGGTGTGTGCCGTGTGAGTGCGGCGCATCATCCATCTCGTTTGCTCAAACGGTTTGTGAAAATTCGATGAAATGAAACAGTGAATTTCGTAGGTGCACTCTGAAACTAATTTTGTGCGCTTCCAATGATATATCTAGCCGATTTCACTGTGGAGTTTGTCGCCCCCTTTCGCGTTACAATTCGTTAATGTTCTTTCTCAATGTGACTCACACTTCTGATTGCAAAATTTGATTGCCGAACCCTCAAACAAAAATTGTTGCCGAATTTGCTTATATCCACACACTTCTGAAGCGCTCTGTATGTCGAATCCAGGTGCAACTGACTGACGGCTCAAATTCAGTGATTAATTGTAGAAGGAAAGAACATTGTGCAAGTAGAAACATTTTGTGTAAGTTGATAACTGCAACGCCCAAAACTTGAAGACACGGACACCCACCCAAACTGCTCGCCTGAGTCGAGAACGATAAATTGCACACTTCAATTAGATTTATATTTTCAGGCAACCATGAAACATGTATGACAGAAATACAATGCATTATAATCCTCATTACTCCAACTATTTATAATCCAAATATCAGCAAAATCAGCGTGATGTAGCAATATCAGCAAGTACTGACTACTAGGAATTAATTATGGAAGGCCAACAGAGCAGCTAAACTGCATTCACCAAAGTCTGAATGAATATATGCTTTAACAATTGATCATGATAGCATCGTCTGTTACACTAAATACAAACAAAAAACCACCACAGTTCAAAGTTACAAACTGGAATTCAAAGAAGGCAATACGTACTCAAGCGTTAATTACATACAGAGACTAAAACATGGGTCGATCTAGAAAAAATCCAGAGCCAGTTGCCAAGAGTTCACAGGACCCTCCCTCCCTACCCACCTCATATGCAGAGTCTTCAGTACTAGCTAGAAGGCTGTTCCATGAAACAATCACATTATACTCACAGCCTTAGCTACAGGTTGGAATCAAATGCATCTCCACTTCATCCCTGAAGCAGAATTTGGATGGATGCCGAATTTGCTTATATACACACAAATTCTGAAGCACTCTGTACATCCAATCCAGGTGCAACTAACTGATGGCCAGAATTCAGTGATGAATCTATATGGATTAGAGATAGGCACATACATGTATGTATCTGTCAACACAACAAGCAGAAGGCTGAAGATGCAGCCACATTATTCCTCTTTATTCCAAAAACATGTGGAGCTTTATTCTTACAGAATTAACTAGGGGAGCTTTATTCAACAAAAGTGGTGAGGGTACAATCAGCCAATAAATAGGCTGCTAACCACAAAAGAAAACCAACTGCTCGTCACCGCAATGTATTGTACATGCTTTTGCTAGTGATATTACTATTATGTATACATATGACATTGTGATGGGAATGGATAGGATAGGGATTTTGATTGTACATGCATGCTGCACATTCTGCTTATTTATTCCTACTGGATTGATTACTGTTTGCTTTCTCCCTTTACACAAGTAATAACTAGTATACACACATGGCCTAGGAATTTCATTTCCTACCTGCAGAAACAGAGCTACTTCTCGCCATCCTTGTCGCCATCGTCAGTTGGCGCCAGTGATGGACCGTCATCGTTGCCATGTGAGAAGTGGGATTTGAGCCCAATCCAGCACTGGTAGTAGTCGAGGTCCCGGGACGGCGACTCGAGCGCCCAGCGGCACACGCGCGGGATAAGCGCAGACTCGAACATGAAGGCCAGAGTGCCGCTCAGCCTCGTCGGCGTGTTGGCGTCCGGACCGCCAAGCTTGCTGATGGTCGCCTCGTACGTCTTGGTGTCCGGCCCGTGCGGTGTCATGCAGCTGTGCAGGCTCGCGCCTCCGGGGAGGAAACCGTCGGCTTTAGCCTGTGTTGCAAAGTTCAGTTCAGTTAATGACTTCAGGAAACAGATAGCAAGTTCAGTTCAGTTTATACCGAGGCCAGAAATTTATTACCTCGTATACACCGTAGATCAGCCCCATGAACTCACTCATGCAGTTGCGATGGTAGTACGGAGGGCGGAACGTGTTCTCGGCCACCAGCCACCGAGGCGGGAATATCACGAAATCAAGCAGTGCCACGCCAGGCTTGTCAGTTGGAGCAGTCAGCACTGCAAAATGTGAGGAACAATTCATATGCATGAGGTTATCAGACACATAACACAAGAAGCAGCTCAAATGCTCCGCCAACTGTATTATCTCAGTCAGAAGAAGCAGTCACCTGTGTTCACTGACGGATCAGCGTGATCGAACAGGACAGTGTTAAACGGACAGAACTTGCTCAGATCATACTGAAAGGAAAACAAAAATCAAGTTAGGAACATGTGCCAAGATGTAGGGCCAAAGAAAATCATTCCACATATGACCACTTACAAAATTCCTAATCAATTATGTAAACAAGAGAAGACACATTTTAACAGTTAAAAGGGACTCGATAGATGAGGCGTCCACACTGCTGGAATGGTTTATTACCTTGTAAGGGACATAATTTCCATGCCATGCGACCACATTAAAGGGCGAGAAATCCTGTGTGGCGGTGAAAAGCTCACCACCATACTTCTGCACTATTACGTACCCAGGGCGGTGGGCTTGCTCGAACCATGCCGTGGGGGAAAGAAAATCCCTCGCCGAAGCCAAACCATTAGCACCTGCACCCCAACCACACATTAGGCACCTTATAACAGCACAGCATGCTGATTCAGACTTAAGTAGAATACAGAATGCAGAGGCACGAGTATATTACCAATTGGGCCGAGATCAGGGAGCTGGAAATGGGCGCCGAAGATCTCTGAAACATAGCCACGTGAAGGCCCGTCAGGCAAGTCGACGGCGAAGCGGAAGCCCTGAGGAATGACGACGATCTCGCCGGGCGGCACCAGCATCTTTCCGCATTCGGTTGTGATCAACAACTCTGGGCTTGACACCAAAACCGTGGAAGTAATGAGGATCGACGTTCTCATCAAAGGTAATCAAAACTTAACAGGCAGTGCATCATTACATAAATAAATAAAAAATCCTTTTTCTTTCTAGAACTTTTTAAAGAGAAAAGTATGCTGTCAAACGCACGTGACGACAGAAGACGACATAAGCGGGACACTGGAAAAGGACGGCGAGCACATAAGTTTGGGGAACAACAGTAAGACGTGATCATCGCCCTATTGGTAGTGGGGTCCGGTATATGTACTAACAAAGAATGTGTGACTGAATTATGAGGCAATTTCAGTCCAGATTTTCTTTTCAAATGCTATCAATCACACATACAACAACACAAGACGGTACGGGTGGGGCACTGAAAAGGATGTCAAGCAGAGATTGTTGGGGAACAAACGGTGGGATGTCCAGGTGATAATAACCCTGCTGGTGGCGTAGCGGGGTATGGTGTAGTAACAAAGGAAACGGCGGTTGTGTTGCTGAATTGTGAGTTAGTTTATCGGAATGAAGCATGAGGTTAGATGCAGGAAGATACTGGTACGTGTGTCTGAATTTAGTGGTTTGGAGTCAAAGGCGCTGCACTCACTCCCTTGCTGTGGCACGATGAGGAAGTCGCCGTCGGCGTTGCAGAAGGCGCACCCGTCCATGGACTTGTTGGCAGCATACCTGGAACAAGAGGGCATGAGCATGAGCACGAGCGCGAGCAGAGTCAATCGGCCATTCAATTTTGGTCTGAATTTGGAACAGCTGAATAGAGTCAACTGTGGAGTGGAGTGGAGTGGTGAGGTGAACAGTCTGAACTGAAGGATGGTTCAGTTCAGTTCAGCAATTAGTAAGCTACAGTAGGAAGAAGCAGAGCAGTTGGAGTAGCAGAGTGGAGGACATACATGTGGACTGCGAATCCGTGGCGGAGGAAGGAGCTGCCGGCGCCGCAGACGGTGTAGAGGCCGTCGACGAAGTCGAGGTCCGCATCCGCATCGGGGGGCGGCAGGTCGGCGGGCCGCCATCGGAGCTGGGTGGGGGTGGCGAGGGCGGCGCGCGGGTCGTGGAAGTCGGCGAGGAGGCGCGGGTTGGGCAGGGTCCGCGGGTGGAAGGGGTCGTGGGTCACCGACGGCTTGATCCGGTACATCCACCTGCAAACCAAATCGGAAAGAAGAAAGAGCGGATCTTGATTCAGCCTCTCCTCGACTGGAGGTTGGAACGGCGGGGGAGCAGAGCAGAGGAGGAGGGAGGAAGAAGAGCGTACGTGCGGAGGTTGCGGTGGCGCGGGGTGGTGAAGGAGGTGCCGGAGAGCTGCTCGGCGTAGAGGCCCAGCGGGCAGAGCAGCGGGCTGTTGTGGCCGTTGGCCGGGAGCGCCCCCGGCACGGCCTCCGACGCGAAGCTGTTGCCCAGGCCCGACAGGTACGCGTACCCGTCGCCGTTCTGCTCCGGCTGGTTTGGCGGGTCGGCGGACATGCTGTCTGGTGGCGGTGGCCCTTCGCTGACGCCGGCGAGGCGAAGAGGGAGCGAGTGGCGAGCAGGCGAGGCGTGTGGGAGTGAGCTCTCGCGGTCGTCGTCTTGTGCGCACATGAGATGGATGAAGCGTCCGAGTTGAAAACTCTCGATGGACCTTGTGCTGACTCAGCGCCGCCGTCGCCTCTCATCTCATCCCAGATGCTCTATTAGAGCAATTCCAATGGGACGATCAATTTCGTCCGTGGCCGTTCGTTTAGCTCGGCGCGGACAGAAAAGGCGGTCCAACGCGCCGATCCAAACGGACGAGTGTCTTTTTTCGTCCGCGGGCGACCTATTCCCGGTTCATTTTTGAGCTTGATTTGCGTCGGCGCGGACACGCGACGGACGCGCGCTCGCCTACTCCTGTCTCCGGACCCGCTCGTTTGTGGCACATTGGCCTCCCCTCTCCTCGGCCAACAAGCAACCCTCGTCCCCCGCCTCCTCCGTCACCGACGCCGCCGCCCATTTTACCGGCGACTCTTCCAGCTGCCGTCGCCTCCACATCCACCCAGCAACGCCGCCCCTGCCCCCAGTCGCCCGTCGCCGCCGTTTTGCCGCCGGGGAGCAAGCTGGTTCATGCCGCCGCTTCCCCCACTGCCCAGCCGCCCGCGACCAAGAAGACACCTCGCCGCCCCCGCCACATACGATCAGCACGCTCGTCGGACGCCGTCACACTCGTCGGACGCCGGCCGGGCAGCTAGCTGGTCTGTGGGCGCCGTGTCTCCCCTCTCCGATCGTCTCCTTCTTCGACGCCCGCAAGTTGTTCGACAGTTTGCCAAGGTACGAAAATGGACTCCGCCGACGAGTTCTTTTTCCACAATTTCCTTTGCGACTCCGACGATTCGTCGTCCGACGAGGAGGAGAAGATATTGGCTGCCGTGTTGGTCCATCACCACCTCAACAACCAGCGGCCGTTGTTCCGTGGCTCCATTCCGGGCCACCTTCCGTCGTTGAATCGTAACCGGGAGAGCGGGCATTTCCTTCTCTGGAAGCACTATTTTGATACAACAAACCCGTTGTTCAAACATCACAAATTCCGCCGCCAGTTCCGTATGAGTAGGCATGTTTTCAACCGTATTAGAGAGGGAGTGGCCGGCTATGATGACTACTTCGAGTGCAAAGAGGATGCCGTCGGCAAGATTGGTTTCTCCTGCTATCAGAAATGCACTGCCGCCATCCGAATGCTTGCATACGGAGTGCCTGATGATCTCATTGACGAGTACGTCCGTATGAGCGAGTCTAGATGCCTAGAGTCCCTGTATAAGTTCTGCAAGGCTGTGATTGTTGTGTTTGGCCCTGAGTACTTGAGAGAGCCGACAGCTGAAGATACAGCCCGCTTGTTGGCGATGAATGCTAGCAGGGGCTTCCCGAGGATGCTTGGCAGTATAGACTGCATGCACTGAGAGTGGAAGAACTGCCCTTCTGCTTGGCAAGGGCAGTATAAGGGGCATGTCAGGGCTTGCACTGTCATACTAGAGGCCGTGGCGTCTCAAGATCTCTGGATCTGGCACTCTTTCTTTGGCATGGATGGATCACACAATGATATCAACGTGCTTCAGCGCTCACCTGTGTTTGCTAGCAGTGACGGATCTAGGCCCCAGGCCGGGGGGGGGGGGGGCAGGCCCGGGGCGTGAGGCCCATTTTCTTTGTGGGCTGTAGGGAAAATACTGTAACAACTGCTACAGTATATAAAGGGGGCCCGGGGCACTGGGCTGGGCTGGATCCGTCCCTATTTTGCTAGGCTTGCCGAAGGCAACAGCCCACCGGTGAACTTTACTGTCAAAGGCCACAACTACGACAAAGGGTACTATTTGGGTGACGGTATCTATCCTCAGTGGACCACTATTGTAAAGACAACACCCAACCCTGCCGGACAGAAAAGGAAAAGATTTGCCCAAGAACAAGAGAGTGCTAGAAAGGATATCGAGCGTGCCTTTGGTGTTTTGCAATCTCGATGGGGCATCGTTCGGTATCCTGCTAATACTTGGAGCACGCAGAAACTATGGGAGGTGATGACTGCTTGTGTGATCATGCATAATATGATCGTAGAAGACGAGCGCCCGGAACGTTTATACGATCAAGGCTTTCAGTTTCAGGGTGAGAATGTTGTGCCTGAGCATGGAGTAGCGGCAACATTTGAGTAGTTTACTCAGTTTCATGAAGACATGCGTGATTGGGAAACTCACGTGCAACTGCAAAATGATTTGGTTTAGCATATGTGGACTCATGTTGGCAACCAATAGATGTATTTTTTTATTCATTTGCAAAACTATGTGAAACATTTTTATTTTATTTGGCCTGTATACTATTTATTTGGGCGGACTATTTTGTTTGTTAAATTTTCATTTCACAATATGTTGAATGCAATGCAAAATTGGGCGGCCAGCCGGCCACGCCTGCACATATGGGTCGGCGCGTTGGGCGCGCTGCCGACCCATATAAAAAACAGGGCGGACGTCGGGTGGGCGCCTGACCCAAACGGACAAAAATCGGACGAAATCACCGTCTGTTTGGGTCGGCCCGTCTCAAAATAAGTATCTCAACTTTATACTAATTTTAATAGTATAAAATTTTATTACTGATAATACATTTATTTTAGAACAGAAGGAGTACATATAAAGCTTTGTTGATTATGCACAATAAGGCAGCTTCATACATTGACCCGCAAAAAAGAAGAAGAAAAAAGCTCCATGCATTGATCAAGGAAGGAACAGTGTTCATCACAGATTCGCGGTACTGTGCATCACCATCCTCATCCATAGTTCAAAACACCGGACCAAACCGGCGGTCCGACCAGAAAAAACCAGAACCGACGCCTTGTCTGGTTTTTAAGGCGCACTCATCTTCTAAAAACAAAACTGAAAATATTCATAAAATGGTGCGTCAACTTGTGACCGAACTTTTTGTTTGTGCCCAGGCACACTATAAAGGGCCGTAAAACTAGGCTAGCAACACATTCGGTAAGGGGTGGCATCCAATATTGCATGTACTCGTTTGATTTAAGGTCAATTTTAATAATAAAAAAGAATAGCCTACATGTTTCAGGGTTTTTTTAAATTGCAAATGAACCGATGAACCAGTTGTCCGACCAATCAAAAACTAAACCGACAGCCTTCTCGGTCTGATTTTTGAAACTATATATGGTTTTAGTACACTATATGCCATGTGCTGATGAACAGACAATAGTTTGATCGACAGATCAAACGTTGACAACAGATTGAAGCACACAAATAAGATGAAAAACCAGTGAAGCAAATCGCATCAATCACTATATGTATGTGCCTTTCTCATGGTAACAAGCTGGAGCATGCGTTTTTACCTCTCACAGACTGTCTGCTGTTACAAATGCACCCTGACAGCAACTCAAAAAAGGAAAGAAAAAACCCACCCTGTCAGTCCTGAAGAATATGTAGTTAGCAGTATGTCTCGACAGACGGGACCCTCTGCTGCATGTGCTGAAAACAAACCACCAAATTGCAATGCTGCTGCACATACATTCATATCCCTAGCAAGCTATATGCAAATGCGCGTCTCTTCAACATCATCGGCGCCCTAATTCTTCCCTCGCCAGGCATATCCATGTGCCCGCCCGTCGGAATGTAAACAGAACAACAACGACAACTATGAATTCATATCGCATATCGCCTATGCCTATCATATGAAAATAAAAAGGGCATTTCTTCAACATTGTTCTCCGCACTTCCTATATATCTAGAACCGGGCAAGGCAACCTTGGCCGCCTCCATTTCCCAAGGAGCTGCATATTGACTCTAAATACAGTACAACAACTCTATCCCCTTCGACTTTTTTGTGTGTGTGGAAAAGGAGGTTAAAATCCCTTCCCAAGGAGCTGCATAATGTCTGCAACTAACAGCAGAAGAAGATGAGAAACCAGTGAAGCAAACCATCTATCTACTGACCCCTCCCCTGTTTCTCCACCCAGACCTACAAACCAGCAAGGGCCTGCCTGCCTGCTCTGCAACGGGAGCACCTAGAAGCAATCCTCCTTCCGGTCCAAAGCTGCTGCTCACACAAAGTGAACCCAGCCCAAGTATAACAAGCACTCACCTAACAGGCACCAAGCCACCTTTGCATTGCTTGCTTCCACTGCATTTGCATCCCATCCCATCCCAACCCCAACCTTGCTGCTGCCGGCCACCACCCCACCCCGCCGCACTCTGCTCACCCCTTCACCCACATATACACATCCCCAGCTGAAAACTAGCTGCCTCACACTCTGCTACCGTCAACCAAAGCCATGAGGGGTTTCCCGCTGGTCGTCATGCTGCTCGCCGCCGGGGAGCTGCATTGCGCAGCAACAGCGGCACCACCACCACCAGTAAAGGCATCAGCACCACCACAGCACGCACCACCATCGCCGCCGCGACGACACCGACCATCACATGGGCGAGCCCCGCCGGTTCCCCGGAAGCAGGACCCTCCATCGTCGCCGCCACCGCCACCGCCTCCGCCTCCGTCGCCGCCGCCGCCACAGCAGGACCCTCCATCACCGCCGCCACAGCAGATCATACCACCAATACAGGTCGTGCCACCAATTCAGGACCCCGATGCGGCAGCACCCATGCCACCAAGGGCTGGCAACCGCTCCACGGTGTGCACCACGCTCCTCGTGTTTGGGGACTCGACGGTGGACCCTGGCAACAACAACCGGCTGCGGACGACCGCCAAGGCCAACTTCCCGCCCTACGGCGTCAACTTCTACGGCCGCAGGCCGACTGGACGCTTCTCCAACGGCCGGCTGGCCACTGATATGCTGGGTAGCAAGAACACATTTCTTCCTCTGTCTGTCTCCTTTTGCTCCATGTGGATAGTGCTGCCGCTGTTTCAGGATACCTGACATGGCAGATTTGCGGTGGTTGTGCAGCGGACAAGCTCGGTATAATGAGGACCATCCCGGGCTTCCTTGACCCGACGCTCAAGCTGGGGCAGCTCAGGAAGGGGGTGAGCTTCGCGTCGGCGGGCTCTGGATACGACGATATCACTGCCAACACATTAGTACGTCATCAGACTCAACTGTTAATATTTTCAGTCATATCACTGCATGAAAATGTGTCTATTTGATAGCAATCTTAGTGAATGAATCATTAAAGCACAAAGTTCATATGTGTGGTTCATTCACATGAAAAACAAACCTGCCTCCTAATAGAGTTAAACTCATATAGTAGGCATGACTGGTCATGCAACAAGGTTGACCTAAACATGACCCAAAAAAGATTCAGTACTTGTTCGATTCACTTCACTGGCAAATAAAACTTCCCTGTAGGACAAAAAAAAAAGTAATGATGTTGAAGAAATCTAAATGAAATTGAACTACTCATTCATGAATATTAATGTACGTCATGATGGCAAATGATTTAATCAGGGAGATTTCGTAGATGGCATGGCAAGAAAATTGTGCAAGCTTATAACTGGAGGGTAATCAACAATTAGTGCTGTGGTAGCTATTAGCTAAGCTTCTTACTTGCAGAGCGCGTTGCCATTCAGGAGACAACTGTGGCACTTCTGGCGTTACAAGCAACTGATCCGAGCCCTGCTCGGACTGAGAAGAGCAGAGCGGATTGTTAACAGGGCTACCTTCATCATAAGCGCTGGCACAAATGACATGCTCCTAAACTTCATTGCGTCGAACCGATCAGCTGGCCCCATCGCCATGCTGCGGTACGAGAACCACCTGATAGCACGCCTCGGCAACTATACCCAGGTAAGCATGAATCTATGGACCAAACTACCTGGCATCAATCATGCACATGTATGTGTTGGGATTTTTGTGGTCAATGCTGGATGTATCATAATGCAGGTGATGAGGATGCTTGGAGCGAGAAGGTTTGTGTTCGTCGGGCTACCCCCGATCGGCTGTCTACCAATCGCAAGAACATTGCTCGGAAGGAATCCAGATGGATGCGACAGCAACCTAAACCAGCTGGCGGCTTCCTTCAACTCGAGACTGGTTCAGCTGTCGAATTTCGTCAACTACCAGCCCCGAATGAAGAGCGCCTACATAGATACCTACACAATCATACAGGCGGCAACAGACAACCCTCAGAATTACGGTAACGCCACTTGAGATCTCTTCTAAACATTAGCGTGCATGATTAGAAAGTTCTTGAGCATGGTTAACAGATGTGCTGCTTTTGCGGAATGAATGAAATGTAGGGCTGACGGAGGTGTCAAGAGGGTGCTGCGGGTCGGGGATGATCGAGGTTGGCCAGACATGCAGAGGGCGAAGGACATGCCCGGACCCAAGCAAGTACTTGTACTGGGATGCTGTCCATCCGACAGAGACAACAAACCAGCTTATCACAAGCCTGATGCTGGACTCCATTGCCGGAATCTACAGCTAGACTCTCAAAGCTCCAGAGCAAGGCCATTTCTGTTCTCTTTCTTTCTTTTACACCGGTGTCATGTGCTATACTCAACTGTACTGCCAATGCCATGTGCCACTGCAGTTCAGTTGAGTTGTAAAACTAGAACGTGTTACTGTAACCTTTGCAACTGAAGAAAAAGACACAGAATAACTACGGTGGATCAGCATGGGCAAATTACAGGGCAGGTCGATTCCTTACCGTGGTTCTTGCGGGGCTGTTCCCCATGAAGGAGAGGTCTAATACCGGAATCTACAGCTAGGCACCGAAGCTCAAGAGGATCCTGTGTGGATCAAGCCAAAGTGTTTAAGGCTACTTTGTACACCAGTGTCATGTGCTTTATTCAAACTCTGCTGCAGTTTAGTTGAGTACTAAGTAAGACTACAGTGAAGTTGTTAAAAAGAAACAGATTAATCATGTCGATCAGCATGAACAGATTAATTCACTAAGGGGGGTCAATTCCTTACCGTCAGGCCTTGCCGCTGTAACCCAGGGAGGAGAGGTCTATGCACAGCACCAAGGGTAGGAATATGATCCTGCTATGAAATCACAAATCTTAATCAGGTCAATGTTGTGACTTGCACTTTTCTTCGCAACATCAAAATACAGGGAAATCACAATTACCAGTACAAAATAGGCAACTACTAGAAGCAGTATGAGATGGCAGCAGACAACAGGTATGAGGACTCATGGCTGATACACATCTTCTATCTCCAACCTGGAAATTAAACAACCTGCAGAGCCGTAGATAGATAGACAGATAGATACTGTAGATAACAGTTGTTGACAGTTTAACTAACACTGCTTCTCATGATTCATTCAGAAGAGCACATCACTTGATAATCCCAGAATATTGCCATCAGAACAGCATCCAAAACTCCATACCAACAAAGTTTAATAGGCTGGCCAGTTACACGACGCCACCACCGACACAGAACACGATCCATCCATCCATAAACCCCAAAGAGACCAGGCCTTCCTTCCTGCTGAAGCCTTTTTCACTACTACTAATAGCGCATTCCAGGATAATGAAGCGAACCTACTACTGCTACCCACTGCCTCCCAAAATCTATGTCCACAGCCAGAGAGAGCCGGCCCGATCCGCCGCTCACTTCTTACGCTCCTGCTTCTTCGGTGGCACGCTCACGAGCTCGTACTCGATCTCCGACATGTTGTTGTCCTCGTTCACCTTGAAGTCAGCGGGCTCCTCGACCACCTCGATCAGGCCCCACTTGTCCACCGCCAGCCTCATCGTGTCCTTGAACATGTCGATCCTGGCGTTGCGGAAGATCACCGTGTTGCCTGGCTTCAGCATCTCAACTGTTGACAAGGAAATGCCACTTGTTAGATGAGTTGTCATGTGCTGCAACTTGTACACAGCACATAAATGTACACAAAATGTTATCCGTTCAAAATCAGATAAATAAACCATTAAAATGTGATGAACTAAACTGACTTTGGTTACTTATTAGAAATCTGCAGCAGTCATTATACATAGTGAAAACAGATTATGTAGTATGGTTTCTATCAGGAAGTGAAAGCGTAAATCACACATCGTCCCACCAGTTTCAATAATCAGCTTACGGGCATCCTCTATTTCCTACCACATGTGACAGATCATTTGCACAAAAGGCAACCTAACTCGGAACAAGAAGAAATTTGATGATGTGCACAAAAGGCAATCTAACTCGGAACAAGAAGAAATTTGCCCCATGCATGTCCCTCTACAGCATGCACAACAATTTTACAGATGTTTCAACAGGGCAGACAAATCCATCTGGGTTTGGCATATCAGCACATACAGCATGATAGACTCATCCTAACTACTGTGGTAGTAGCACATGGTCATAAGACAGATGTAACAGACAATAGAATGCTGCTAAGGCCCATATGGTAATTGCAAGCAAGTGGATTTGTGTCATTCATCTCCCACCCTGGTTACCCATCATAGATGTGAGTTTTACTCCGTCCGTAAAGAAATATAAAAGCGTTAGATCACTACTAACATTTCTTTACAGAGGGAGTACTTCAGTTAAGCATGCACACAAGTTTTATGTACTCAGAAATTCGAATTTCATGCATGACCCTTCAAATCATACATAAGCAAGTTAGTTTATCAGGTATTTTCCCTGATGCATGCCAACCCATATTCCATAGAGAAACCTATGCATTCTGACCAACATTAGTATACCAGAAAATCAAATGACGATGATTATGCCAATGGTAACTGTAACAGAGTCCCAACATTTGATGAATAAATAAGCGTGCAGTGTTAACAACAATACACGCTACATACCCCTTGAAATCATGTATAGGCAGGCAATTTCAAATATTTCTCCCCCAATGCAGGACCAATGATACCATGGTAACTGAAACTGATTCCGCGACAGTTGAAGAATAAAGAAGCACGTAATGCAAGCAAGAATGTAGCTTGGCTACATGCCTATTGAAATTATCATGTATACACAAGCTGATTTCAAACATTTATCACCCAAAATGTAGGACCCAAGACATCACTGCCAACTTTAGTGTAACACAGGAAATCAAACGATGACCGTACTCATGGTAAGCAACTACAAGCAATTAACTGTACAAGATGTTATCCATCAAACTAAAACTAAACTAAACTAAGATAAATAGACCATTAGCATGTGATGAACAAAACTGACTTTAATTAATTAAAAATCAGCATCAGTCACTATAGATATGGAAAACAGATTATGTGGTACGGTTTCTATATCAGGAAGTGAAAGTGTAAATCACACATCAACCAGCAGGTTCCAATAATCACTTTATGGGCATCCTCTATTAACAGGATATGAGCTTTCAGCATCCACAGTTTCACTTCAACAAGCCTTGATGATATGCATAAATGGCAATCTAACTCGGAACAAGAACAAATTTGCCCCATGTATGTCCCTCTACAGCCTATAGAGCAATTTTACAGATTCTTCAAGACTCTACAGCCTATACAGCAATTTTACAGATGCTTCAAGAGGGCAGACAAACCCAGCTTGATTTGGTATATCAACCCGTATATACAGATATCATGTTGAATAAGTAAAGTATGCATGATACACTCATCCTAATCAGTGTGGCAGTAGCACATTCTCATAAGAATGGAACAGAAAATAGAATGCTGCTAAGACCCACAGCAATTGCAAACAAGTGACTTTGCATACCCCCATTGGTTACCCATCACAAATGCTTCGTTTTACTTCAGTTGAGCATACATGCAACTTTTATGTTCTACAACTTGCAATTTTGTCCATGGCCCTTCAATCATACATAAGCACCTCAATTTCTGAGATATTTTCCCTAATGCAAGGCTAACCCATATTGCACAGGCAAAACTATGCATTCTGACCAACATTAGTACTATAACAGAAAATCGAATGCTAATGATTACACCAAAGGTAACTGCAGCTGAATCCCCAACAGTTGATGAATAAAGAAGCATGCACTGTTAACAACAATTTCAGGCAATTTCAAAGATTTCTCCCCAAATACAGGACTCAATACATCACTAGCAACATTAGTGTAACATAAAATCAAGCGATGATAGCATGGTAACTGCAACTGATAATACAAGCAACAATGTAGCTAGGCTACATGTCCCTTGAAATCATAATGTACAACACAAAAGTTGATTTCAAAGGTTTCTCCCAAAATGCAGGGCCTGAGACATCACTGCCAACATTAGTGTAACAGAAAATCAAAAAATGGCTGCACCCATGGTAAGCAGCTGCAAGCAATTGTCTGTCCTCAAACAGTCGATGGATCAAAAAGCATGTAAACAACATAAACAACAATGCAGCATGCCCCCCAGATGTGAGTTTTACTCCAGTTAAGCATACACCCAGTTTTATGCTCTAACTTGCAATTTTGTGCATGGACATCCAAATCATAAGTGCACAAGTCAGTCGATTTTACAGATAGTTTCCCTGATGCAGGCTAACCCGTATTCCACAGGGAAACATATGCGTTCATACCAATACTAGTCTACCAGAAAAACAAAATATGATGGGTATATATACACATGGCTACTGCAACTGATTACCCAACGATTCATGAATAAATAAGCACACACACAGCTTAAACAACAATGTAGGCTACATGTCCCTTGAAAATCAACATGCACATACAAGCTGATTTGAATGCTTCCTCCCCCACAATGCCATCGCTGTCAACATCGGTGAATCAGAAAACGAAATGATGACTGCACCCATGGTAAGTAACTGCAAGCAGTATTCTGTCCCCAAAGAGTCAATGGATGAACATGGACATCAATGCAGGTAGATGAAACTGCTCAATCGAACAGGACAGAAGGCACAAGAGCAAGTAGATCTACACAAATCATCTACAAATGTATACTAGGGGAGGGCGTTGTCAGCAAACAGCACGGGGCGAATCCATCCATGGGTCCAACAAACACAAGGGCAGAGGCAAGGTACATTATTCATCCACACATGGGGCAAGCAAAGCAAGGCAGAGCGGATGAGATGGGGCGGAGGGGAAGGGGAAGGGGAAGCTCACTCTGGCCGTTGCGGGCGGTGAAGAGGACGGTGGCGGTGGGGTCTCCGACGAGGCACTCAGCGACGCGGGTGCGGGCGGCGGGCTTGTCGAGGACGGTGCGGGCGGAGAGGACGCGCGCGGTGAGGTTGTGGCCGTGCGTCTGCGGCAGCAGCTTGTCGATGGTGGTGAAGACGGGCTTGCGCAGCACCACGGCGGGCTGCGCGGGGGAGGGGGAGGGGGAGGGGGCGGGGGCGAGGCCGCCGCGGGTGGCGGTGGGGCGGGGCTTCGCCGTCGACATCTCGCCGGAACCCTAAACCCTAGAGAACGAGCGGCGGAGGGGGGGAGATTCCGGTGGTGGGGGTGGCGGTTACTTGTGGGAAGAGGAAGAGGAAGAGGGAGGCGAATGGACGGGCTCGTATATGGGTCGCTGGACAGGCCGGCCCAGGTTGAAGTGTCTGTGAGCGGACCAACACGCTCCTACTGGACTGGGCTCGTGGTGGGATGTTGTATGTACCCGGCCTCTGCATAGCAGGGATGCACAGTTCGAGATGTGTGTGGGCACTAGTTAATGTGAGGAGCTAGCTCAGAGCCTGGTGTCGAACACGTAACCCAGCGCCAAGCAGTGGCTCTTCACCTTCATGCAGTCACTTGATCATAATCAGTTCGTTTTGTTGGCCGTCACACTTTGGGCGATATGGACTGCACGCCGAAAGGCTATACATGAAGGAGTTTTCCAATCGCCACAAGCAACTAATTTGTTCGTCAGGCGATTCATTGACGAACTCAATATGATTACCACGAGAAGCCCGACGACGACAAGTGCAGTTCCAGCTAGGAGGCAACCACGGGCGTTCCGCCCTGTTGGTTTCGCCAAGATCCATGTAGATGCTGGAGTGAGAGCAAGAAAGGGGGGATCGGCAGCGGCAGTATGCATGGATGGGCAAGGAAATTATCTTGGCAGTTCAGCATTGGTGGTAGCTGGCCTAGAGGACCCAGCAATTCTGGAAGCAATCGCTTGCCGTGAGGCATTGGCGCTGGCAGAATACCTTAACATACACAACTTTGTCATTGCATCCGACTCCAAACAAACGGTGGCTGATATTTCATGTGGAGGCAAAGGAAGGAGTGGTTCTATCATACAGGAGATAAAGAGTAGAGCTTTTATGTTTCAATGTAATTTTTGTTTTGAAGGTCGTGCGGCTAATGCCGACGCACACAAACTTGCCAAATACTCGCTTAGTCTCGGTCCGGGGCGCCATCTATGGTTAGGCCAACCCCATGATCCGAGCTGTATCCCACCCAGTGTGGTTTTTGATGAATAAAATTTGGCTTTCCCCTCAAAAAAAACAAGACAGACATGCACACAGGACATGCGGCAAAAAGCAAAGTTATATAAGACAAACAAGCTATGCATAAGCCATGAAAACAATTGAAGCAATCAAATCCGTGATCGAAAACGTACAATTATGACCCGCCCCCGAGACACGAAGGGGAGAGGGATTCCGGTGGCGGTTACTTGAAGAAGGCTTGCAGCGATGGGATGGGATGGGATGGGGATATCTCTCCCATCTTGTATCAAAAAGAGGAGGAGGAAGAGGGAGGCGAATGGACAGTTCATATACATGCCCAAATGTTTGCGGCATAGGAAGGCTCGTGCGGATGCTTGACGTGGCCTTGCTCGGGTTGAAGTGTCTGCGCAAAATACATGCCAAGTGGATTGGACTGGACTGGACTGGGTTGTGCCACGGTGTAACCGGGGCGAATCCGAAAAGGTCGACCCATTCTCTCAGCATTAACCAAATCGTCCAAAATCTAGCCCGATTGATTGTGGGGCCTCCTATTCAGCGCATAGGGCGTTGGGTGACCCTGTTTTGTTCGCAATTTCAAAAAATGCTTCTGTTTTCTATTTTTTAACTAAAAACTGTTTGCGATCTCAAAAAATGTTTGTATTTTTTGTAATTTGTTTGTTTTTTAGAAACATTTTTGAAAATTGTTCGCGTTTTGGAATCTGTTTTGGGTTTGCAAATTTTGTTCGTGTTTCAGTTTTAAATTAGAATTATAAAACATCTTCACTTTTCCAAAAAATTGGAATACGAAAAAATGTGGTATTTCAAGAAATATTTTCAAAATGTTTTCAACGCTGCTATCTGTTCTTATAGATTTATGTACCTTTATGTTCAGTTGGTGGTGTGTTGTGTAGTGGCTAATGGCTCACGGTTGGAGTGTGCGGTTGTGGTATCGATTCATGGTACCCGTTGTTGATTTTCAGCTTCTTTTGTCGCGCGCGAAAGGAAATGAAACAACGAGAGGGGTGGTGGGCTGGCCCAGTCGTGCGTCAACCCTGTGCGTCGAGCTGTTGTATGACACAAAATGCGTCACATAGGAGGTCCCTCTTTGGGAGCTCCTATTGGACGCATTATGCGTCAAATTGGGGGCGCAACGCATACAGGAGCTCCCGAAATAGGTCGGCCATTAGCGTGCGCCCGCTTTCGTAACTGTAGAGCAACGGAAAATAAGTTCAGAAAACAACCACTGTATACAGGAATTGAACCCCAGAACAGTCAGTTACAGATCCCCGTCGCTAACCAATGCACCGAACAATTGCACGTTACTAATCCTTCAAGCCAGCGCTAAAAGAAAAGAACTAATCACAGCACTTGAAATGAACACCTGTTGAAAACTTTCAAACATTTTTCTTGCAAATTGTAAAAATAAATAAAATGCAAGTAATCTTTCAAAATCTTAACATTTTCTGAAAGATGCAAACAAATTATGAAATTTCAATTTTTTACGAAAAAGAGATATTTTTTAAAAAAAATAACGTTTTCTGGAATATCAAATTTTGAATATTTTTTAACAACTCGAATTAACTTCAAAATATCGAAAACAAATCGACAAGTGCGAACAATTTTTGAAGGAAATGAACATTTTTTGAAACTACGAAAAAAATTAAAAATTATGATTTTTTAAGTTCTAACAATTTTAAAATTCTGAAGAAATTAGGAAATCTCTGAACAATTTTTTGAAACAACGAACACTTTTAGAAAATCTCGCACATTTTTTGAGTTTGGCAACAAAATTCTAAAAACAGGAAAATTATTTTAAATTTGTAAAAATGAAACCAGAACATTTTTCAATTTGTGAACAAATTTGGAAAAAAGGAACAGTTTTAAAGTTTCTGAACAATTTTTTAAAACAAGATTTGTTTTGAAAATCCTGAACATTTTTTGAATTCTTGAACAAATTTAGAAAAAAGGAACATTTCAACTTCTGAACAATTTTGAAAAGTTTGAAAACCACATTTGAAGCTTTCAAAGGTGGGTTTGTTTATACGTACTAGCTAGGTTTATATAATAATCACCTAGTGCCGTCCTGGGTAAGGTTCAAAGGTCCTCCGTCCATCTCTTTGACTGAATTCATATATCCACAGTCGATTGGTCGTGCTCTATAGCTAGCTTTACATCATCCAGGCTATAAATAAATCTCGCCGCAGTGCAAACTACAACTCCACACAGCTAGCCATGGCCAGCAGCATGAAGCTATCTAGTCTGCCTATCCTCCTGGTCCTCATCAGATGCCTCAGCCTTCAAAGCCCGGCCACCGGCAGCCAGGACCAAGAAAGCTTCCTCTACACCGGCTTCGCCGGCAGCAACCTCACCCTTGACGGCGCGGCCACCATCACGCCGGCCGGCCTCGTCAAGCTCACCAACGAGACGTTCCGGATCAAGGGCCACGCGTTCCACCCGGCGCCGGTGCGCTTCCGCGAGGCCCCCAACGGCACGGTGCGGTCCTTCTCCATCTCCTTCGTGTTCGGCATCCTCTCCTCATTCGGCGACATACGGGGCCATGGCTTCGCCTTCTTCATCGCCCCGAGCACCGACCTCTCCGCCGCCTTTCCCATCCAGTTCCTGGGCCTTATCAATGCCACTAATAATGGAAGCACGAGCAACCACCTCGGCACCTCTTCGCCGTCGAGCTCGACACCATCCAAAACACCGAGTTCGGGGACATCGACAACAACCATGCCGGCATCGACATCAACAGCCTTAACTCGGTGAAATCCAACACCGCCGGCTTCTACAATGATGAGCTTTTTTACGGTACCCTATACTGCTGAAGCAGGATGGACCAGTATAACTAAATCTGACCATTGAATTCTTGAAGGTAGAATAGGCATTAAAATTAAGGGCGGCATGTTTTTGCCACGGGCCTAGGTTTCAGCCCATTTTGTACGCACACGGCACACCCAGTCATTCGCCTCCTTCTCCCTGCCGCCGCCGCCAGTCGCCGCCGCTCGCCTCCTTCTCCCTGCCGTGGGCGCCGCCGGCAGTCGCTGCCACTCTCCCATGCACAGCCCTGCTCCTGCGGCCGCGCCACCCCGCCAGTCGCCGCCGCTCGCCTCCTTCTCCCTGCCGTGGGCGCCGCCGGCAGTCGCTGCCACTCTCCCACGCACAGCCCTGCTCCTGCGGCCGCGCCACCCCGCCAGTCGCCGCCGCTCGCCTCCTTCTCCCTGCCGTGGGCGCCGCCGGCAGTCGCTGCCACTCTCCCACGCACAACCCTGCTCCTGCGGCCGCGCCACCCCGCCAGTCGCCGCCGCTCGCCTCCTTCTCCCTGCCGTGGGCGCCGCCGGCAGTCGCTGCCACTCTCCCACGCACAACCCTGCTCCTGCGGCCGCGCCACCCCGCCAGTCGCCGCCGCTCGCCTCCTTCTCCCTGCCGTGGGCGCCGCCGCCAGTCGCTGCCACTCTCCCACGCACAGCCCTGCTCCTGCGGCCGCGCCACCCCGCCAGTCGCCGCCGCTCGCCTCCTTCTCCCTGCCGTGGGCGCCGCCGCCAGTCGCTGCCACTCTCCCACGCACAGCCCTGCTCCTGCGGCCGCGCCACCCCGCCAGTCGCCGCCGCTCGCCTCCTTCTCCCTGCCGTGGGCGCCGCCGCCAGTCGCTGCCACTCTCCCACGCACAGCCCTGCTCCTGCGGCCGCGCCACCCTAGTCGACGAAGCTGCTTCCGCCCTTGTATATCCACGCTTGCCGTCGTGGACCTCTGCGGCGCGTCCCTGTATCTGGACGTGGTAAGGATTACTCTTGTGAACACTAAAGTAGAATTGGCATGTCTTCAGTTCATGGACAAATCATGTTGAGTAGTGCTGCAGGATGGAAAAAATCACAGTTAATTAGATCTTGCATGATGGGGAAAATCAGAGTTAATTAGATCCTGCAGTGCATGCTCGTCAAAAGAAATGTTCTTACGGAATGCATTGTCATCTGGTACATGGTGTTTATCAGTGGGTCATTTGTGCTGGATAGTGGGGGGGAGGGGGGGTAGCCTCGGTTTATTAAGTGTAATGTTGTTTTGTGCTAGAATTCATATGCCTGTGTACTGCTGTCTATGAACGTCAAAACATCATGGCTCAGTTTCGGACAATAACAAAAATAGTACCAAATGTTGTTCAATGACATACTGGAGTATATGTAATGTTCTGTTTGATTATATACGCAAGCATTGTTACTGATGCATTTTGATCTTATTGTTCATACTTTTAGCACGACATACTAAGGCTATCTTATTCTTCGTACTGAAACGAGTTTCAGTTTCACAAGTGGAATTCAAATAAGTTAGATTTGATTCTTTATTAATTGCAGTGTTTGACATGGAATATGGGAGTGCCACCCTGGAGGACATTGCAGAAGACACGGTAGTCAGTCAAATTTTTGGCAGCGAGGAAGAAGGTTACAATTACTATAATGCATATGCTCGGTCAAAGGGTTTTGGTGTTAGAAAGGAAGAACTGACTAGGAAGTCGGACACGAACATAGCTTTTCGGCGCCTCTATGTCTGCTCTAAAGAAGGATATCGGGCGAGGAAGCACTTTGAGAAGACTAAACGGGTGCGAACTCCTAGGCCGCTGTCACGTTGTGGATATGGCGCTCGGATGGAGATCGAGCTTCGTATGGATAATGGTGAATGGTTTGTAAAAGATTTTGTGGACGAACATAACCATCCACTCGCTAAGCCTGAGCAGACAACTTACATAAGGTCACATCGTGGGCTGAGTGATGTGCAAAAGGCTGATGTCATTGAGTATGGAATTGGTGGCCTTCGAACACATCAAATAATGGAAGTAATGGAGAAGGATAGTGGTGGTTTCAGCAAGGTAGGCTTTATACCTCGGGACCTGTATAATTTTGTTGCCAAGTACAAGAAGGAAAGGATAGAAGGCCGTGATGCCGAATTTGTGCTCCGTTATATGGCAGCCCGAAAGGACATGGATGGCGAATTTTTTTACAAGTACACAACTGATAGTGAAGGGCATCTGCTGAACATCTTTTGGGCAGATGCACAGTCTCGGATTGACTACGATGCCTTTGGTGGCGTCGTGATCTTTGATAGCACTTACCGTGTGAACAAATACAACCCGCCGTTTCTCCCCTTCATAGGAGTGAATCACAATCGCAGCACGACCGTGTTTGGCTTCGGTATTGTCTCAGCTGAGACCGAGGCATCTTTTGTGTGGTTGCTTGAAGCATTTTTAGAGTCAACGCAGCAGAAACATCCTAGATCAGTTATCACAGATGGTGACCATGCAATGGCGAAGGCAATAGCGGCGGTTTTTCCCAATACAGATCATCGGTTGTGCAGCTGGCACATCGAGCAAAACATGATACGACACCTACGAAAGCAAAAGCTCAAGGATTTTAGGAAATTTGTTTATCACATCTGGGATGTCGATGAGTTTGAGAGACGTTGGGTTGAGTTTATGGTGGATTATGATATCTCTGAAAAAGATGCTTGGATTATGACGATGTACGGGCTAAGGAAGAAGTTGTCTAGGGCCTATACGAAAGGTAGATATTTCCTTGGCATGCAGAGCAATCAGCGTAGCGAAAGCCTAAACTCTAGGCTTCATAAGAATCTGGATAGGAGAATGTCACTTGTTGATTTGCTAGAGCACTCAGATCACTGTTTATCGCATATCCGCAAGAATGAGGCCGAGTTGGATGCTATAGCTTCATTGACAGTACCTTTTACTGAATTAACAGCTGATCCACTTGAGAGAAGTGCTGCTCTTATTTATACTCCAGTGATGTTCAAGAAGGTAAAACATCAAATCATGCAGTTGTCAAAATGGGAAGTAGCAGAAGTGACCAAGAATGATGCTTTTGTTCTGTATACAGTAGCTCGCAAAGAGAGTAGGCATGTGACGTATGATGTGAGGTTTGTCATGGCAGGCCCGTTGCTTCAGAGCTTGAATTGCCGTTGTCTGAAGATGGAATCGGAGGAGATCCCGTGTGCTCACATTTTTTCTGTTCTAAAATACCTTGGCTTAGTCAGCATTCCTAGGTGTTGTGTCTCAACAAGATGGACGATGGTAGGCAAGTCCGCATTTGACTCAGAGAGGAATGGTAATATGCATGAATGGTCTGAGCGGATGGATCGTTACCATGAACTCCGGAACATTTGTAGTCTGTATTTATTCAAAGCTTCAAACAGCCAGGAGACGTCACAGAAGGTGGTGGATTTTCTCAAGGGTATTATAGCTGAAGGCGGCGAAGATGGTGGGGAAAATGAGGCGGCATCACTGGGCCCTCTTCCAGCATATTTTTCAGGGTCAAGCCAAGCATGTCCAGGAAATGTCCGGAATCCAAAAATAATTAAACCGAAAGGTGCTCCATCCAAGACATCCAACAAGAGGTGGAAGCCGTTTAACGAGATTTGAAATGAAAACAATGTTCCGAAGAAGTGAATTTTATTTTTATAATGCCTGACTTTTATAATGCCAGACTTATATGAATTGATTTGTTTAGTGGTGGTGCCGCTCATGTACTCGTCTACTCATGCTATTGATGCATCTCCTGAAACCATTATTTTGTTGCGTTGTGTGGCAGAAGATTTATTGTGTTGGTGTTTCCTGAATGATTTATCTTATCGCATGAAGGTCATTTTATTGGGATTAGGAAGTGCATAGTAAGCGTGTTCATATGATCTCGCGAGTCAATTTCTAATTTCTTGGGTGAGTTATATATTCTGTTCTTGAGCTGAAAAGTTGGCTATGGCGGTATCTGGACGGATGGTTGCATGAAAAGGCCTACTAATGGCGCACCTAATTTGGCCATTAATGGCACATTAGTGGTGCGCCATTAGTGCCACGCCATTAGTATATTTTACTAATGGCGCACCTCAGATGCGCCATTAGTATATACAACAGTACGCCATTAATATGCCTCCCAGGGGACCATGTATACCCAGGTGCTTTGGCATACTAATAGCGCACAACAACAAGATGCGCCATTAGTAACTTCGGCATACTAATGACGCACTGTTTAATGATGCGCCATTAGTATCCTTTGGCATACTAATGGCGCACTGTGATGTGATGCGCCATTAGTATGAATATTATGTTTTTTTATTTTTTTATTTTCTATTTTTTGCACAGGTTACAAAATGTATAATTGGACAAAATATAGACAGCACACATCAACAACAGATTCATCGAATACAATAGAAGATTAGTCTCTGAATACAATTCATCATATTAGTCTCCGAATACAATTCATCATATTAGTCTCCGAATTAAAAAGACCGAACAAAGATAGAACATTATATTACAAGTCTCGAGACCACGAGTAGCGAGTTTGTCTTCACATTACAAGTCGATATCGATTATCTAAACTACCATCACATAGAAGAGAGCTGCGGTCATCACGATGAGCATCATCATGATGAAACTCGTCTTCATCCGGTTCCTCCAACGCTCCCTCCCCTCTCCCGCTAGATAGCGGGCGTATCTAGAAAAAGTCCTAAACTAAACCTATACTAAACTATCTAGTTCTTCATCTTCTGCTTCTTTCTTCCAGTTCATCAACCTGCAAAACAAGAAACAACAAACATGAAAAACTTGATCAAGGTTTAAATGTAGCATTCCCCTTACAAAATGCCTTTGCTGTAGGAGCTAGCACTTACGAGTTTGGAAACATTAGTCAAACCCCAATCAGATTAAGTTGATCAAAGAAACAGTAGAAGAGAGCCAACACTGCATAAATGGAGCCAATAACCCAAAAGACAGAAGTAGAGCCAGCAAAGTATAGATCAAAGCCAAACCCAAAGATCAACTCAAACTAGAAGTAACTCCATGATTAGGGGATCCCTCAATTAAGCTTGGGTTAGTTTTCAGATGAAATCCAACAAACCCACTACTAATCAACTAGCCCAGAGGTAGGGTTTGAAGTAGGGATTGTCCTCAGGCAGCCTAGTAGTGCTAGGACTATTGCATCATTGGATCAAGTAGTGCAACATCTTTAAGTAACGATGAGAGCCTCAGGACACCATCATTGGCATGGCAAGATTAAGGAGCACCTGTTCTTATCAGTGAGAGTAGGAGAGAAAGAAAGAAAGTGAAGAGACCAGTGCAGCATCTGTTCAAATCAGATTTAAGAGAGAGGGAATTGGCAAGGAAAGATATACTCCATAACTGCAAGAAGAAATAGGCCATTGATAGCACATTTACTAAACATCTGCTATAAGCAGAACACATACACCCACTTACACATGGGTACTATTCTGTATATAGGTACACAAGCACAACACATGCACCTGGTATAGATAGGAGTATAAGCATGCATCTAAATTATCTGAAACATATGAAATAGCTAATGTAAAGAAAGAATTATCACTACATGCAACCGTCAGGACTATGTCCTGTACAATATACAACTAAACCACCAGTAGATGATGTACTAAACCATACAAGAAATACCAATACATGGTATTTAGATAAAGACTAGTATATATCAAACACAGATACCAGCTTGAAAGAGAAACTATAATTTTATACCACTACAGGAGCAAATCATGAAGTACACAGAGTAATTGCAGTAAAGAGATGAATCAGTATATGTTGATCAATAAGAGAGTTACGGCTATATACAAATGAAGGACTATATCCTTTATAAGATAACAAAGAAACAATAGCACTTATGCATATGAACAAACAGAACCAGCAGCCAACCAATAAAGAAACTAGCATGTGCTATATGACAGGAACAATAACATCTATAAGACCAAGATAATTGAAATGATAGGCCAACATTAGGGTCATGCAATCATTCGATCCCATCATTGCAGCACTAGTTGAGCAACAAATCAAATATAACAGTAGTTCCATTGGTTCAACCAACAAGTTAACAAAAGTTTACTTCCCACTACTAATTTTGCAACTCGTGATAATAAAGAAAACAGAGCACAAATAAATAGGAATGATCTTTTCCATGACACAAGCACAAACAAAATCACCCATACGCATGAAACAGAGCAAGGTACTAATATAGCAGCACAAGAGCGGGAGCTACAGGTAGGAGACGGATTCACAGGAGAGGAGGTTGGTCGATGCCGCACACGACCACGTCGCCGTCACGCGGTGGATGTTGTAGTCGAGTTGGACCATGTGCGGGGTGTCGTCGTGGCGGTGGATGACCTGGTTGTCGTCATCGTCCACGGAGGATGCCTGCTGCTCCGAATCTAACAAACAAGTAAGTGCTAGTGTCGTTGATCTAGTACAGAAATTAAGCAAGCTAGTATAGGAGACACGCGTGCTGCTGCTAGTATCTACAAAAATAAATCAAGCTGCATGTGTGTGTGCTTGAGCTAGCTTAGTACGTACAGTCCATGGTTGGGCTCCAAAACTAATAGAGCATGCTAGCGTCAACAGAATCAATCACAAGGTTATTTTGTTGTTGTTGCTAGCAGTGCTAGCTGTATGTATTGATCCATCCATCCATGACCTAACTAATGTTGTTGTATCTCTAGACTAAGTGCAGCAACACAAGAAGGACTAAAACTACAGAGCACATGTGTACGTAACTACTATACTCATCCATGGCAAATTGTATCAAACCATCCATACATAGCCAGATTGCAATGGAGTGGATTTAACACAAGACATGAAAAATTGATGAGCCAAATGATTTTTAGTATTACTAACTTGAAAGGAAGCTCACTGTTTCCATCTTCTATCTATCCATGATTTTATTTTTCTGAAGCAAGCATCAAAAAGCACAATGACAATCGAATTTCACACAAAAATTGAACCAATACTTGCTGTTATGTAGTGTCCATGACAATTGCAATTCATGTCCACTCCAGATCAGATTTGCAAGGGCTAGAAAGAGAGGTTGTAGCTCACCATGTATGGGGGTAGGAGGTGGATGCAGGGGAGGGGTGGAGGGTGTCCTGCAGAAGAAGCTTCGCCATTAGAGCAACCTGCACAAAACAGAGGAAGGGGAGATGAATAAATCATGGTGAGGAAAAGGGCCTTCCACATGATTAGATCGGGAAGAGAAACAACAACAAAAATACCAAAAAAATCCCTTCCATGGCGTGCTGTACTAGGAGCAGCTCCTCTCTCTCCGCTAGGGTTTGGGGCGCTGGGAGGCTCCATGGTGCCGCTGCGTGGTGGCGGACAAGGGAATCCATCTCCATGGCAGCGTCCCGCCCCACGGAGGTGCGCCCCTCCTGCCGTCGTCGTCGGCAAGCCCATGGCGACCTGCAGAGAAGGAAGAGAAGATGAGGTGAGGTGAGGAGGAGATGGTGGGCGAAGAAGGAGGGGGAGGGGCTTACCAGTGCTGGATCCGGTCACCTATGGCCTCGCCGTGGCCTGCCATGGCGGATCCCGGTGAACAAAAGGGGATGCAAAACCCTAGCCAGTGGGGGAGCCGCGGATCTGCATGGAGGTAAGCCAGATGCGGACCAAGGGGATCTCGCCGGCGTGCTGCGCGCGGCCGGAGCTCGCCGGAACCGGGCGGCGTGGGTGGCGACGGCGGCGAGGGAGAGAGGGGTTCGGGGGGAAGAGAGGAGGCGACGAGGGTTTGGGTGGGTCCGAGCGAGAGAGAGAGATGGATGGATGGATGGATGGATGTCCAAAATATCTTGTTGCTGCCCACTTACTAATGGCGCACCAACTCTAAATGCGTCATTAGTAATCCAGGTTACTAATAGCGCACCTTCTGGTGATGCGCTATTAGTAGTTTTGCAAAAAAAAAACATACTAATGGTGCACTGTTTCACAGTGCGCCATTACTAGTTTAAACTAGTAATTGCGCACGGTGGAACAGTGCGCCATTAGTAGTTTTGCAAAAAAAAATATAATAAAAAAAATAACATTAGTGGTGCACTTTCCGACAGGTGCGCCATTACTGTGTCTGGATGCACCATTAGTATGTTTGGACAGGCGCACTAGATCAAAAAAATTGATACTAATGGCGCACCCTGGGCCAGGTGCACCATTAGTAGTTTCAGCTCTAATGGCGTATCAGAAGGTGGTGCGCCATTAGTATATACTAATGGCGCACCACTTGTCTGGTGCGCCATTAGTGTCAATCCCATCTATAGCCTTTTTTCTAGTAGTGGCACATGTATGCAAAGTATACACTGAAAAGGAGGCAATAGGTGAAAATCACAAAATGAATTACCGTTTTGGGCTACAGATAATAAAAAATAATTACAAGCAAAATATAAATAATGTCCATAATGGGATTCGAACCCGTGACCTTGAGGACATTACTAGACAACCTAACCAAATGAACAAATATTTTTTATGTAACTTTTCAGATATATAGTTATTTATGTCACTTCAGATAGCTTGCAATAAAAAAATACTCCCTCCATTCCTTGATATAAGGTGTATAGATCTTTTAGAAAAAGTTCAAAATATAAGGTGTCTTGCGTTGCCCCACTTGTTTGAATAATTTTTTTAGGGATTTGATTACATTTACTTATATTAGGCAAACTCCTCTATTTTCTCATGTCAATTAGTCAGGTGTAATCTCGCCTAAAACTTGTGAAATTTTCACTCCACGTGCGTTCTTTAATTTTCGTACCAAAAACTATACACCCTATATTTGGAAAATATTATAACTAGGGTCGCAAATTATTTTGTACAGATAATTGGAGTCACCTAATATCCTTCTGTACATCCTAAAAATTGGAAAAAGTTTGAGCTCATTTGGTTGAGTTGGAAAAGAAAATACCTTTGAGACTTGGCCTCCGGCAGACCCGAACGGTCCTGATTGCACATGATGTACGTGATGATATGGATGAAATGACACCAAATTTTGCCAGCATGTGTGCATGCCCAATCTATCCCTCCACGCATGATTTGGACGAAAACGGACACTGAACGCACATTGCGTCATGTCCGGGCGGTGTTTTAGGGTTTTTTCACCGGGAAAACCCTAAAATATGCATCGAACGTCGGGAATCAACAAAAATTGGCATGCATTATTGTCATGGTGCTGTGAGGGTGTGGAAAAAGTTTGGGCTCATTTTTGGTTGAGTTAGAAAAGAAAATGCCTTTGAGACTTGACCTCCGGCAGACGTGAACGGTCCTGATTGCACATGATGTACGTGATGGCATGAATGAAATGACATCAAATTTTTCCAGCACGTGTGCATGCCCTATCTATACCCCCCACGTAAAATTTGGACGAAGCCGGACACCTAATGCACGTTGTGTCACGTCCGGGCAGTGTTTTAGGGTTTTTTCACCGAGAAAACCCTAGAAAATGCATCAAACGTCGGGAATCAACGAAAATTGGCATGCATTCTTGCCATGGTGTCGTGAGGGTGTGGAAAAAGTTTGGGCTCATTTCGTTGTGTTGAAAAAATACATGATGGCATGCATAAAATGACACAAACTTTTGCCAGCATGTGCGCATGCCCATTCTATACCCCCACACAAGATTTGAACGAATTCGGACACCGATCGCACGTTGCGTCAGTCCAGATGGTGTTTATGGTTTTTCAGCCAAAAACCATTAAAAAAATACATCGAACGTCGGAAATCAACAAAAATTGGCATGCATGCTTGCGATGGTGCTGTGAGGGCGTGGAAAAAGATTGAGCTCATTTGATTAAGTTGGAAAAGAAAACGCCTTTCAAACTTCATCTCCGGCAGACCCGAACGGTCTTAGTTGCACATGATGTACGTGATGGCATTGCATGAAATGGCATCAAATTTTGCCCACCATGTGTGCACGCAAGTAACCTAGCAAGGTCTCAGCCTGCAAATCACACAACTGAACATATAAGTGGCTACGAAATTCAGGAACAAGTTTTAGCTTGATCTAAACTAAATAGAAGGCAGTCATGGGGTGCGATCCCTATTTTTGAATCATTTAGTCATGACAAAGTAGACAGACTCAACTGGAGAAACTTATAATTATAAAGCACGTACATGAGTATTTCAGTGGGAAATCTCAAGCACATGGTTTCGCACAAAATTTTAAGTTTGATCGGTTTCTAGTGACAGCAAGCATTGTTTGACCTGGAGGCCTCTTTGACTTGTAGGACAGAGAGCACTCATCCTCCTGTACTTGCAAGGTTTAGCAGATCCTGGACTGTAATTAATAAGTGTGAAGTTAAACAAGTGAATATCTCGGCCATGTGAACTGAATGTACAAGTCAACACCTTCTTGATCAGTACTAGCATGACAAAATACACGTCGATTTGGGTATTTTTGAAGACCAGAGAGAAGAAATCTACCAAACACTCAAGTACATGCACGCTCTAACTGACGAATTCATTCGACGCTGTTCAGTACAATCACAGTTGCATCACAAGCTCAGACCTTAGACTGATATGTCAATAAGTACTCATACCAATCGCCAATTGTTGCAAATAGAATAAAACAAGAATTTTGGGACGAGGGAGTATATACTAACAGTCAGTATTTCTAATCAAGCAACCAATTTCAAAAAAAAATAGATGGCAGGAAAAATATGTTCAAAATACTTAGTAATTGTCTACGGAAAAAAAATCTTAATGATTGGCTTTCCATCTCAGGTACTCAACCATGTGGTGTACTACCATGAGCCACAACTCAGGCTACATATTACACAGGTGTTGATCAATCCTAAAGTATTATTGTTGTTCAGATCAAAGATAAAAATAATTACTTGAAAACCCTCTTCTCATAAAAAGCACTGAAAACCAGAGTATGCACGATATCCCTCCAACAGGATTTTCTTGGTATGAAGATCAATTAATGACAGGAAAAAATGACACGGTGCAAACCTATATATAGAGGTACCTCATTTAGTATCACAAACAGGGAAGGCCCTGCTAATTACAATGTACATACATGGCCCCAAATTTCAGATGTGACATGAAGAAACTGCACGCACCCAAGACTGAAAACTACAGAAAAAACTTCGAAGAAGTCATGAAGAGACATTTTCCAAGTATGGAGTTTTCTTAGAGCAGAAACAAATGGAAGAAACATAGCAAGAGAGAGGCTCCAATGAACATCATTCTGTTTTCTACAGAATGCATTATATAGTATATCACAGATTCAAGAAATAACTATAGAAGATGGAGCTGAGCTGCTTCGTGATGCTTTTCGTCCATTTGCTGCTGGAGCCCGAGAGTGAGAAGGGAGGATAGCACATCCAAGAGCTGGAGCACGAAAAACTGATCACCAACAGATAATAAAATTCAGACACTAAAAAAGGTGTATGTATTTTGTGAGGAATGGTATTAGAGGTAGGCAAATACTGAACGACAACTATTCTATAACTTCAGCAATAAGGTTTTTCTTTATTCAGAGATGTACATGTGAACTTGTACAATCAACGGCAAAATACATGTCGTAGTAGGTACAACTACTGCTGTAATAATCTCTCATACTACGTGCTCGTGCTATGAAATATATATTTCTCAGAAACTACTACTGGAATTAAGCAAATCACATCCAATTTCAGCCTAAGATTTGCAAGGAGGATTAGAACGTATACCTAGAGCTTGGCACGAGCAGAGCCGGACTGTGAGGGCGCAATATTGAAATTGCCGACGCGGCCAACTGGGTTCGGGCGACGCGTGCTGCCGGAGGGGAGGTCGGCCCAAAGCTCCGGCGTGGACTGTCGGCAGGGGAGCTCCATGGAGAAGACGAGGCGAGAGAAGTCAGGGGTGAGCGCCGGCCTGTCCCGGAGCGCGACGGGGTCCAGGGGAGCAACGGCGTCGGGGGACGGCGAGTCCTCCTCGAGCGCCTCAAATGGCAGGCCCTCGCCGGCGGCGGCCGGAAGGGGTGAGCGCAGGCCAGTCCCGGAGCGCGACGGGGTCCAGGGGAGCAGCGGCGTCGGGGGACGGTGAATCCTCCTCGAGCGCCTCAAATGGCAGGCCCTCGCCGGCGGCGGCCGGAACCCTAGAGCCCGGTGGAGATCGGGGCCAAACGGTGGGGACGAAATCGGATTTTTTTTAGGGGAGGGAACAAAATTGGATGGGGAGGACGGGGTGGGCTAGTTGGACACGAGGGACGGATGGGCCTGTTCGACAGGCGGCCGGACTGATTACCTCTGTCGATTTTTTCTTCCCAAAATGCCCTCAGGACATCTATACTGGAGGACGGGAGCTCACCAGTGCATGGTCTACCGCTCGCGAGAACTGGAGCAGTATATGTCACCACACACCGTACGATTTCACGAACAGACGGTCAGAATTTACCCCAGGGTACCATAAAAGAGCTCATGATGATAGTAGGGGCGATGGCATGCTCTCAAACATGTCCCTTATTGGCTCCGGGCCAATACAAGTTTGGGTGGAATACCATGGGGAGTCCACACAAATCAACGTGACCTTAGCACCCCTTGGTGTCACAAAACCAGTGAGGCCATTACTCTCAACCACCTATGACCTCTCACCGGTGCTCACAGACCAAGCCTACCTTGGCTTCTCATCTTCAACAGGTTTAAGCACAGGCCATCACTATGTGCTTGGTTGGAGCTTTGGAATGAACACCCCTGCTCCATTTATAGATACCACCAAACTACCCGGGCTACCTTACCTGGGCCCAAGACCTCAATCCAAACTCCTAGAGATAGTTCTGCCGATAGCTTCCGCGTTGTTTGTGTTAGCTGTCGGCATTCTATGTGTTATAATGGTGAGGAGACATATTAGGTATAAGGAGGTGCGTGAGGATTGGGAGGTTGAGTACGGCCCTCGCCGATTCTCTTACAAGGATCTGTTTCGTGCCACCAAGGGATTTAAGGACAAGAATTTGATCGGCGTAGGCGGGTTCGGAAGGGTGTACAAAGGGGTTCTATCGACATCTAAATCGGAGGTTGCCGTAAAGAGGGTATCGTACGACTCGAAGCAGGGCGTAAAGGAATTCATCGCTGAAGTCGTAAGCATTGGCCATCTTCAACACCGTAATATCGTGCAGTTAGTTGGATATTGCAGGCGGAAAGGTGAACTTCTCCTAGTATATGACTACATGGCAAATGGAAGCCTCGACAACCACTTGTATGGTCAAGAAGGAAATGCTACTTTAGGGTGGGGGCAAAGATTCCGGATTATCAAAGAGATCGCGATGGGTTTGCTCTACCTTCATGAAGAATGGGACAAAGTTGTCCTCCATCGGGATGTCAAGGCAAGCAACGTGCTTCTTGACAAACAGATGAATGGAAGACTAGGAGATTTCGGTCTCGCGAGGTTGTACGACCATGGTACCGACCCGCAGACCACACATGTTGTTGGCACAGTAGGATACCTAGCTCCAGAGCTGGTACTCAGAGGTAAAGCAACCACTCTCACCGATGTATTTGCCTTTGGCATCTTCATTCTTGAGGTTACCTGTGGGCAAATGCCTATCAAGGAGGACCCACAAGGCAACCAGCTCGTCCTGGTCGATTGGGTGCTTCAGAACTGGCACAAAGGATCACTTCTTGATGTAGTGGATGCCAATCTTCAAGGTAGCTATGACACCAGTGAGGCGTGCCTTGCGCTAAAACTAGGGCTCTTATGCTCGCACCCATTTCCCGAAGCAAGGCCCAGCATGCAGCAAGCTATGCAGTACCTTGACGGTGACATGCCACTCCCGAAGCTGCTGCCGGCGTACTTCAGCTTCCACATGTTGGCCCTGATGAAGAATGAAGGCCAAGTTGACTCGTCCACAATGTTGCCCTATCCTTCGCCGATGATGACGAGCTTTGGCTCAATATCAGACTTCTCGGTACATGGGAGGTGATATGTGCACACATGGCCGCCCTCAAGTTATGATGTTGGGTGTTTGTGCGTAGCATTTTTTTCTTTGACAAAGGGTGGGTTTATGTGTAGTACTCCCTCCGTTCCAGTTCCACAATGTAGTGCTTATAATTTTTTTTAAAAATCAAACTTTACAAACTTTGATCAAGTTTATACAAAATATATATTTATATCTATAATATCAAATATATAAAATATGAAACTATGTCTTATGATGAATCTAATGATATATGTTTGGCATACTAGATGTAAATATTTTTCTCCATAAACTTGCTCTAAATTTGTGAGGTTTGACTTTTGAAAAAATCTATATGTGTTGTATTATTGAACAGAGGGAGCATATAGTTGTAAACATGATACTGGATGTATATATTGTTAACTATATTTCTCCTTTTGTAATGAGATATAGTAGTCATATCTAGATAGATTCTCCATTGACCCTGTAAACCTGGGAAGCTGGCCTCTCAACATCGGGCGATGGAGCGCTTGTTTGGATTTAAAAAGAATGAGCTGACTATTTGGGCGTGGGAACCGGGCAACTTGTCGTTATCATATGATGATGCTCAGCTTGTTCAAACAACCCATGAGAAACAAACACATCATCACGCACGGGACTTGACTTGCCATTGTTTTCTTCATGTTTTCTTTCTTTAGTGAGAAGAAGGTGTAGATGGTGGAAGACCTACAGCACCATGAATATGTGAACCGCCTGCTTTAATAATTTTCGAAGAAATACACCGAAAGGGACCGGCTGCCATTTCTGCTCCGTTCAACAAAGACAATGAAATCGACGTCTAAGAAGCAAAATGTCTACAGCTCTTGACTAGTTACCTTCCTCTTGGTCTTTTTGTGTGTGCGTGTGTGTGTGTGTGGGGGGGGGGGGGGGGGGGGGTTTGATTCATTCTTACCTGATTCTGATGTAGGGTAGAATAATGCGACACTATGAATGCGAGGCAGCTCCAACGGTCGGCTTCAATTGAGAAAAAACTCGAGCTAGCTGGCTACGATGAAAATCGCTTACGCTCTTTCCACCGAGACATGGAAAGAAAAGGTAAATCGCATCATTAAACACCTATCCCTACAATACCCTTCATCTTATGCTAGCATTAATGCTCCGGTGGAGACAAATTCTTCCGCTCTAGACTTGACTATTTTTTATTTCTCTTTCGATGATGTAATCAATAGTTAAATACTTTCTCCATCCCGCAATGTATGTTGTTTTAGCATTTGTCCTAGTCAAACATTTTAAGTTTGACCATATTTATAGAAAAAATTCTAACATTCACGACACCAAATTGGTAGTATCATTAGATCCATTATCAACCATATATATTTTCATATTGTACACTAATTTTTCACACGACATAGTTTTGTAGAAATTAATGGTCAAAGTATCACCGTGGAGGCGTGTCAATGTCTGAAATTGCTTCATATTTTGAAATGGATGTAGTAGCAAAACATGATTCGATAGGGGGGGGATTCTACAATAACACAATGAGCAATATGTTGGAAATATGCCCTAGAGGCAATAATAAAAGCATTATTATTATATTTCCTTGTTCATGATAATTGTCTTTATTCATGCTATAATTGTGTTATCCGGAAATCGTAATACATGTGTGAATAACAGACACCAACATGTCCCTAGTGAGCCTCTAGTTGACTAGCTCGTTGATCAACAGATAGTCATGGTTTCCTGACTATGGACACTGGATGTCATTGATAACGAGATCACATCATTAGGAGAATGATGTGATGGACAAGACCCAATCCTAAACATAGCACAAGATCGTATAGTTCGTTTGCTAGAGTTTTCGAATGTCAAAGTATCTTTTCCTTAGACCATGAGATCGTGTAACTCCCGGATACCATAGGAGTGCTTTGGGTATGCCAAACGTCACAACGTAACTGGGTGACTATAAAGGTAGACTACGGGTATCTCCGAAAGTGTCTGTTGGGTGACATGGATCAAGACTGGGATTTGTCACTCCGTATGACGGAGAGGTATCACTGGGCCCACTCGGTAATGCATCATCATAATGAGCTCAGAGTGACCAAGTGTCTGGTCACGGGATCATGCATTACGGTACGAGTAAAGTGACTTGCTGGTAACGAGATTGAACGAGGTATTGGGATACCGACGATCGAATCTCGGGCAAGTAACATATTGATAGACAAAGGGAATAGCGTACGGGATTGATTGAATCCTCGACATCGTGGTTCATCCGATGAGATCATCGTGGAGCATGTGGGAGCCAACATGGGTATCCAGATCCCGCTGTTGGTTATTGACCGGAGAGTCATCTCGGTCATGTTTGCTTGTCTCCCGAACCCGTAGGGTCTACACACTTAAGGTTCGGTTACGCTAGGGTTGTAGGGATATGTATATGCAGTAACCCGAATGTTATTCGGAGTCCCGGATGAGATCCCGGACGTCACGAGGAGTTCCGGAATGGTCCGGAGGTAAAGATTTATATATGGGAAGTCCTGTTTCGGGCATCGGGACAAGTTTCGGGGTTATCGGTATTGTACCGGGACCACCGGAAGGGTCCCGGGGGTCCACCGGGTGGGTCCACCTGTCCCGGGGGGCCACATGGGCTGTAAGGGGGTGCGCCTTGGCCTAATGGGCCAAGGGCACCAGCCCCACATAGGCCCATGCGCCTAGGGTTTAAGGGGGGGAAGAGTCCTAGGAGGGTAAGGCACCTCCTAGGTGCCTTGGGGGGGAGGGAAACCCCCTTGGCCGCCGCACCCCCTAGGAGATTGGATCTCCTAGGGCCGGCCACCCCCCCTTGGCACCCCTATATATAGTGGGGGAGAGGAGGGACTTCATACCTGAACGCCTTGGCCTTTGGTTGCCTCCTTCTCCCTCCCCAACACCTCCTCCTCCTCCATAGTGCTTAGCGAAGCTCTGCCGGAGTACTGCAGCTCCATCAACACCACGCCGTCGTGCTGCTGCTGGTGCCATCTCCCTCAACCTCTCCTCCCTCCCTTGCTGGATCAAGAAGGAAGAGACGTGGCTGTTCCGTACGTGTGTTGAACGCGGAGGTGCCGTCCGTTCGGCGCTGGTCATCGGTGATTTGGATCACGTCGAGTATGACTACATCATCACCGTTCTTTTGAACGCTTCCGTGCGCGATCTACAAAGGTATGTAGATGCATCCAATCACTCGTTGCTAGATGAACTCCTAGATGATCTTGGTGAAACGAGTAGGAAAATTTTTGTTTTCTGCAACGTTCTCCAACAGTGGCATCATGAGCTAGGTCTATGCGTAGTTCTTCTTGCGCGAATAGAACACAATTTGTTGTGGGCGTAGATTTGTCAACTCTCTTCCCATTACTAGTCCTTTCTTGCTTCAGCGGTATTGTGGGATGAAGCGGCCCGGACCAACCTTACACGTACGCTTACGTGAGACCGGTTCCACCGACTAACATGCACTAGTTGCATAAGGTGGCTGGCGGGTGTCTGTCTCTCCTACTTTAGTTGGAGCGGAATCGATGAACAGGGTCCTTATGAAGGGTAAATAGAAGTTGACAAATCACGTTGTGGCTTTAACGTAGGTAAGAAAACGTTCTTGCTAGAACCCTAATTCAGCCACGTAAAACTTGCAACAACAATTAGAGGACGTCTAACTTGTTTTTGCAGCAAGTGGTTTGTGATATGATATGGCCAAAGTTGTGATGAATGATGAATGATCTATATGTGATGTATGAGATGTTCATGCTATTGTAATAGGATTCACGACTTGCATGTCGATGAGTATGACAACCGGCAGGAGCCATAGGAGTTGTCTTTATTCTTTTATATGACCTGCGTGTCATCGAGAAACGCCATGTAAATTACTTTACTTTATTGCTAAACGCGTTAGCCATAGTAGTAGAAGTAATAGTTGGCGAGCAACTTCATGGAGACACGATGATGGAGATCATGATGATGGAGATCATGGTGTCAAGCCGGTGACAAGATGATCATGGAGCCCCAAGATGGAAATCAAAGGAGCTATGTGATAATGGCCATATCATGTCACGTTTATTATTTGATTCCATGTGATGTTTATCATGTTTTGCATCTTATTTACTTAGAACGACGGTAGTAAATAAGGTGATCCCTCACACTAATTTCAAGAAGTGTTCCCCTAACTGTGCACCGTTGCGACAGTTCGCTGTTTCAAAACACCACGTGATGATCGGGTGTTTTATTCAGACGTTCACATACAACGGGTGTAAGACAGATTTACACATGCAAACACTTAGGTTGACTTGACGAGCCTAGCATGTACAGACATGGCCTCGGAACACAGAAGATCGAAAGGTCGAGCATGAGTCGTATAGAAGATACGATCAACATGAAGATGTTCACCGATGTTGACTAGTCCGTCTCACGTGATGATCGGACACGGTCTAGTTAACTCGGATCATGTAATACTTAGATGACTAGAGGGATGTCTAATCTAAGTGGGAGTTCACTAATAATTTGATTAGTTGAACTTAATTATCATGAACTTAGTCTAAAATCTTTGCAATATGTCTTGTAGATCAAATGGCCAACGTAGTCCTCAACTTCAACGCGTTCCTAGAGAAAACTAAGCTGAAAGACGATGGCAGCAACTATACGGACTGGGTCCGGAACCTGAGGATCATCCTCATAGCTGCCAAGAAAGATTATGTCCTACAAGCACCGCTTGGTAACGCACCTGTTCTCCCTGCGGAACAAGACGTTATGAACGCTTGGCAGGCACGTTCCGATGACTACTCCCTCGTTCAGTGCGGCATGCTTTACAGCCTAGAGCCGGGGCTCCAAAAGCGTTTTGAGAGACATGGAGCATATGAGATGTTCGAAGAGCTGAAAATGGTTTTCCAAGCTCATGCCCGGGTCGAGAGATATGAAGTCTCCGACAAATTCTTCAGCTGTAAGATGGAGGAAAACAGTTCTGTCAGTGAGCACATACTCACTATGTCTGGGTTGCATAACCGCTTGACTCAGCTGGGAGTTAATCTCCCGGATGATGCGGTCATTGACAGAATCCTCCAGTCGCTTCCACCAAGCTACAAGAGCTTTGTGATGAACTTCAATATGCAGGGGATGGAAAAGACCATTCCTGAAGTATTTGCTATGCTGAAATCAGCGGAGGTAGAAGTCAGGAAGGAACATCAAGTGTTGATGGTCAATAAAACCACTAAGTTCAAGAAAGGCAAGGGTAAAAAGAACTTCAAGAAGGACGGCAAGGAGGTTGCCGCGCCCGGCAAGCAAGCTGCCGGGAAGAAGCCAAAGAATGGACCCAAGCCCGAGACTGAGTGCTTTTATTGCAAGGGAAGCGGTCACTGGAAGCGGAACTGCCCTAAGTACTTAGCGGATAAGAAGGCCGGCAAAACAAAAGGTATATGTGATATACATGTAATTGATGTGTACCTTACTAGTGCCCGTAGTAGCTCCTGGGTATTTGATACCGGTGCAGTTGCTCACATTTGTAACTCAAAGCAGGGGCTGCGGAATAAGCGGAAACTGGCAAAGGACGAGGTGACGATGCGCGTCGGGAATGGTTCCAAGGTCAATGTGATCGCCGTCGGCACGCTACCTCTGCATCTCCCTTCGGGATTAGTTTTAAACCTTAATAATTGTTATTTAGTGCCAGCTTTGAGCATGAACATTGTATCGGGATCTCGTTTAATTCGAGATGGCTACTCTTTTAAATCTGAGAATAATGGTTGTTCCATTTTTATGAGAGATATGTTTTATGGTCATGCTCCTATGGTGAATGGTTTATTCTTTATGAATCTCGAACGTGATGCTACACATGTTCATAATGTGAGTACCAAAAGAAGTAAGGTTGATAATGATAGTCCCACATACTTGTGGCACTGCCGCCTTGGTCACATAGGTGTCAAACGCATGAAGAAGCTCCATGCTGATGGACTTTTAGAGTCTCTTGATTATGAATCATTTGACACGTGCGAACCATGCCTTATGGGTAAAATGACCAAGACTCCGTTCTCAGGAACAATGGAGCGAGCAACCGACTTATTGGAAATCATACATACCGATGTGTGCGGTCCAATGAGTGTTGAGGCTCGCGGTGGCTATCGTTATGTTCTCACCCTCACTGATGATTTAAGTAGGTATGGGTATATCTACTTAATGAAACACAAGTCTGAAACCTTTAAAAAGTTCAAGGAATTTCAGAGTGAGGTTGAAAATCAACGTGACAGGAAAATCAAGTTTCTGCGATCAGATCATGGAGGAGAATACTTGAGTCACGAGTTTGGCACACACTTAAGAAAATGTGGAATAGTTTCACAACTCACGCCGCCTGGAACACCTCAGCGTAATGGTGTGTCCGAACGTCGTAATCGCACTCTATTAGATATGGTGCGATCTATGATGTCTCTTACCGATTTACCGCTTTCCTTTTGGGGCTATGCTTTAGAGACCGCCGCATTCACTTTAAATAGGGCTCCGTCGAAATCCGTTGAGACGACACCGTATGAATTATGGTTTGGGAAGAAACCTAAGCTGTCGTTTCTAAAAGTTTGGGGATGCGATGCTTATGTCAAGAAACTTCAACCTGAAAAGCTCGAACCCAAATCGAAAAAATGTGTCTTCATAGGATACCCAAAAGAAACTATTGGGTACACCTTCTACCTCAGATCCGAAGGCAAGATCTTTGTTGCCAAGAATGGGTCCTTTCTGGAGAAAGAGTTTCTCTCGAAAGAAGTAAGTGGGAGGAAAGTAGAGCTTGATGAAGTATTACCTCTTGAACCGGAAAATGGCGCAACTCAAGAAAATGTTCCTGAGGTGCCTGCACCGACTAGAGAGGAAGTTAATGACAATGATCAAGATACTTCTGATCAAGCCCCTACTGAAATTCGAAGGTCCACAAGGACACGTTCCGCACCAGAGTGGTACGGCAACCCTGTCTTGGAAATCATGTTGTTAGACAACGGTGAACCTTCGAACTATGAAGAAGCGATGGCGGGCCCGGATTCCGACAAATGGCTAGAAGCCATGAAATCCGAGATAGGATCCATGTATGAAAACAAAGTATGGACTTTGACTGACTTGCCCGTTGAGCGGCAAGCCATAGAAAATAAATGGATCTTTAAGAGGAAGACAGACGCGGATGGTAATGTGACCATCTATAAAGCTCGGCTTGTCGCTAAGGGTTATCGACAAGTTCAAGGGGTTGACTACGATGAGACTTTCTCACCGGTAGCGAAGCTGAAGTCCGTCCGAATCATGTTAGCAATTGCCGCATTCTATGATTACGAAATATGGCAAATGGACGTCAAAACGGCATTCCTTAATGGTTTCCTTAAGGAAGAATTGTATATGATGCAGCCGGAAGGTTTTGTCGATCCTAAGAATGCTGACAAAGTGTGCAAGCTCCAACGCTCGATTTATGGGCTGGTGCAAGCATCTCGGAGTTGGAACATTCGCTTTGATGAGATGATCAAAGCGTTTGGGTTTACACAGACTTATGGAGAAGCCTGCGTTTACAAGAAAGTGAGTGGGAGCTCTGTAGCATTTCTCATATTATATGTAGATGACATACTTTGATGGGAAATGATATAGAACTCTTGGACAGCATCAAGGCCTACTTGAATAAAAGTTTTTCAATGAAGGACCTTGGAGAAGCTGCTTATATATTAGGCATCAAAATCTATAGAGATAGATCAAGACGCCTCATAGGTCTTTCACAAAGCACATACCTTGATAAGATATTGAAGAAGTTCAATATGGATCAATCCAAGAAGGGGTTCTTGCCTGTGTTGCAAGGTATGAAATTGAGCTCAGCTCAATGTCCGACCACGGCAGAAGATATAGAAGAGATGAGCGTCATCCCCTATGCCTCAGCCATAGGTTCTATTATGTATGCCATGCTGTGTACCAGACCTGATGTTAACCTTGCCGTCAGTTTGGTAGGAACGTACCAAAGTAATCCCGGCAAGGAACACTGGACAGCGGTCAAGAATATCCTGAAGTACCTGAAAAGGACTAAGGAAATGTTTCTCGTTTATGGAGGTCACGAAGAGCTCGTCGTAAAGGGTTACGTCGACGCTAGCTTCGACACAGATCTGGATGACTCTAAGTCACAAACCGGATACGTGTATATTTTGAATGGTGGGGCAGTAAGCTGGTGCAGTTGCAAGCAAAGCGCCGTGGCGGGATCTACATGTGAAGCGGAGTACATGGCAGCCTCGGAGGCAGCACATGAAGCAATATGGGTGAAGGAGTTCATCACCGACCTAGGAGTCATACCCAATGCGTCGGGGCCGATCAATCTCTTCTGTGACAACACCGGAGCTATTGCACTTGCCAAGGATCCCAGGTTTCACAAGAAGACAAGGCACATCAAGCGTCGCTTCAACTCCATTCGTGAAAATGTTCAAGATGGAGACATAGAGATTTGTAAAGTACATACGGACCTGAATGTAGCAGATCCGTTGACTAAACCTCTCCCTAGAGCAAAACATGATCAACACCAGAATTCCATGGGTGTTCGATTCATCACAATGTAACTAGATTATTGACTCTAGTGCAAGTGGGAGACTGTTGGAAATATGCCCTAGAGGCAATAATAAAAGCATTATTATTATATTTCCTTGTTCATGATAATTGTCTTTATTCATGCTATAATTGTGTTATCCGGAAATCGTAATACATGTGTGAATAACAGACACCAACATGTCCCTAGTGAGCCTCTAGTTGACTAGCTCGTTGATCAACAGATAGTCATGGTTTCCTGACTATGGACACTGGATGTCATTGATAACGAGATCACATCATTAGGAGAATGATGTGATGGACAAGACCCAATCCTAAACATAGCACAAGATCGTATAGTTCGTTTGCTAGAGTTTTCCAATGTCAAAGTATCTTTTCCTTAGACCATGAGATCGTGTAACTCCCGGATACCGTAGGAGTGCTTTGGGTATGCCAAACGTCACAACGTAACTGGGTGACTATAAAGGTAGACTACGGGTATCTCCGAAAGTGTCTGTTGGGTGACATGGATCAAGACTGGGATTTGTCACTCCGTATGACGGAGAGGTATCACTGGGCCCACTCGGTAATGCATCATCATAATGAGCTCAGAGTGACCAAGTGTCTGGTCACGGGATCATGCATTACGGTACGAGTAAAGTGACTTGCTGGTAACGAGATTGAACGAGGTATTGGGATACCGACGATCGAATCTCGGGCAAGTAACATATCGATAGACAAAGGGAATAGCGTACGGGATTGATTGAATCCTCGACATCGTGGTTCATCCGATGAGATCATCGTGGAGCATGTGGGAGCCAACATGGGTATCCAGATCCCGCTGTTGGTTATTGACCGGAGAGTCATCTCGGTCATGTTTGCTTGTCTCCCGAACCCGTAGGGTCTACACACTTAAGGTTCGGTTACGCTAGGGTTGTAGGGATATGTATATGCAGTAACCCGAATGTTATTCGGAGTCCTGGATGAGATCCCGGACGTCACGAGGAGTTCCGGAATGGTCCGGAGGTAAAGATTTATATATGGGAAGTCCTGTTTCGGGCATCGGGACAAGTTTCGGGGTTATCGGTATTGTACCGGGACCACCGGAAGGGTCCCGGGGGTCCACCGGGTGGGTCCACCTGTCCCGGGGGGCCACATGGGCTGTAAGGGGGTGCGCCTTGGCCTAATGGGCCAAGGGCACCAGCCCCACATAGGCCCATGCGCCTAGGGTTTAAGGGGGGAAGAGTCCTAGGAGGGTAAGGCACCTCCTAGGTGCCTTGGGGGGGAGGGAAACCCCCTTGGCCGCCGCACCCCCTAGGAGATTGGATCTCCTAGGGCCGGCCACCCCCCCTTGGCACCCCTATATATAGTGGGGGAGAGGAGGGACTTCATACCTGAACGCCTTGGCCTTTGGTTGCCTCCTTCTCCCTCCCCAACACCTCCTCCTCCTCCATAGTGCTTAGCGAAGCTCTGCCGGAGTACTGCAGCTCCATCAACACCACGCCGTCGTGCTGCTGCTGGTGCCATCTCCCTCAACCTCTCCTCCCTCCCTTGCTGGATCAAGAAGGAAGAGACGTGGCTGTTCCGTACGTGTGTTGAACGCGGAGGTGCCGTCCGTTCGGCGCTGGTCATCGGTGATTTGGATCACGTCGAGTACGACTACATCATCACCGTTCTTTTGAACGCTTCCGTGCGCGATCTACAAAGGTATGTAGATGCATCCAATCACTCGTTGCTAGATGAACTCCTAGATGATCTTGGTGAAACGAGTAGGAAATTTTTTGTTTTCTGCAACGTTCTCCAGCACAACAGGGTATCTTTCTGACCACCTTCTTCAATAAAAAAATGAGGTGGTTGCTACTATGCTCTAAACAACATCTGCCTTTTTCCACAATGTCGCCCTATCCTTCACCGATGATGGCGAGCTTTGGCTCAATATTAGACTTCTTGGTACATGGGAGGTGAAATGTGCACACATGCATGGCCACCCTCAAGTTATGATATTGGATGTTTGTGCGTAGTTTTTTTTTTTTTTTGAGAAAGGGTGGGTTTATGTGTAGTACTCCCTCCGTTCTAGTTCCACAATGTGGTGCGTATAGATTTCTGCAAACTTTGACCACGTTTATACAAAAAAAATATCTATATTTATAATATCAAATATGTAAAACATGAAACTGTGTCTTATGATGAATCTAATGATATATGTTTGGCATACTAGATGTAAATATTTCTCTCGATAAACTTGGTCAAAATTTGTGAGGTTTGACTTTTCAAAAAAATTATATACACCACATGATGGAATGGAGGGAGTATATAGTTGTAAACATGATATTGGGTGTATATATTGTTAACTATATTTCTGCTTTTGTAATAGATTCTCATTGACCCTGTAAACCTGGAAAGCTGGCCTCTCAACATCGGGCGACAGAGTGCTTGTTTTGATTTAAAAAGAACGAGCTGACTATTTGGGCGTGGGAACCGGGCAACTTGTCGTTATCATATGATGATGCTCAGCTTGTTCAAACAACCCATGACAAACAAACACATCATCATGCACGGGACTTGACTTGCCATTGTTTTCTTTCTTTACTGAGAAGAAGATGTGGATGGTGGAAGACCTACAGCACCATGAATATGTGAACCGCCTGCTCTAATAATTTTAGAAAAAATACACCGAAAGGGACCGGCTGCCATTTCTGCTCCGTTCAACAAAGACAAAGAAAACGACGTCTAAGAAGCAAAATATCTACAGCAAGCCACGAGACTTGACTAGTTACCTTCCTCTTGGTCGTTTTTCTTTTCGGGGGAATTTTGATTCATTCTGACTTGATTTGATGTTGGGTAGAATATTGCGACACCATGAACGCGAGGCAGCTCCAACGGCCGGCTTCAATTGAGAAAAAACCCGAGCCAGCTAGCTATGATGAAAATTGCTTACACTCCTTTTTCCACTGAGGCATGAAAAGAAAAGGAAAACCGCATCCTCCAACACTTATCTCTGGAATACCCTTCGTCTATATGCTAATATTAATTCTTGGGTGGAGACAGATTCTTCCACTCCAGACTTGACTATTTTTTGTTTCTCTATGGATGATGTAATCCATAGTTAAATACTTCCTCCAACCCACAATGTAACTTGCTTTAGCATTTGTCCTAGTCAAACCTTTTAAGTTTGACCATGTTTGTAGAAAAAAAATTCTAACATTTATGACACCAAATTAGTAGTATCACTAGATCCATTGTCAACCATGTATATTTTATATGGTAAACTAATTTTTATTTCACACATCATATATTTATAGAAATTAATGGTCAAAGTATCACCGTGGAGACCATCTCATTATCAGAAATTGATTTATATTTTTGAAATTGATGTAATAGTAAACACGATTCGATAGGGGGGAAAATTCTACAATAACACAATGAGCAATAGGGTATCTTCCTGACCACCTTCTTCAATAAAAGAAATGAGGTGGCTGCTAGTAAGCTCTAAACAACTTCTGCTTTTTCCCACCGAAGATAATGAAGGGACATGATGCCAAAGAGGGTTGATATGTCATCTTTCACCTAGCCGCATGCTTTTTTGTAAGTTTGATTCATTCCTGACAATGAAAGAAAATCACATCATCGGACACCTATACCGCTAGACTAATTAATGTAAGTGGAGTGTGCTCGAGACTTGACTTGTCAAGGTTTTATTGTTATTTCTTTCAACTTTGTAATCCATGGGTAAATAATGAACCCGGTTTTGATAGGGGTGGAGTTCTATAACACCATCAAACAGTGGGGTGTCTGTGTCTCCCCGACCAATGACTTACATAAATAAAAAAATTCAGAAAATAATACTACATACGACCTCTCTCGAGTTTACTAGACCCACATGTTAGACCAATAAATATGAGTTGTGTGCTCCAAAAAATGTATCACTGAAAACTTCTTTTGAATACAAATTTAGTAGTACTTTTTATGACATTTTTTTGTTGGTCAAATTGGTTGGCCTCAAAATATATGGAGCCTTTGTAAACCTGAAAGGAGGGAGTAACCACACAATGAAATTGAATTCGATGGGGTAGTATTTTGCAGCAAACCCCGAGCAATCAGATGTCCACCTGACAACTGAAAACGACTTTAACAATAAAAATGATACCTTGAAAAGACATAGTAATGAAGTGTGCAATAAAAAATTATAGATTGGGAGCCTCTTGAATGACCCTAGCTTTATTACGCAAAAGAATGATCCTACCTTTTTCGAAAAGGAGGATGACCTCATGCCTCTGCATCGATTGATGCACATATCAATACTATGCTAGTCAAAGCCAAGTATCGTTGCCAATAAATTGGCTTATAAAAAATAAAGAAAACCCAAGACCATCCAATTTGGACATGCCTTGCAGTAGTCTCTCCACAATCCTACCACGAACCCTATGACCATGGACCATATTCCACCGGTCGAATGACATGTGCCGACATAATGAAAAGTTCGCTACTCCTAGACAAAGCACTCAAGAAGGGATCACAATACGTGGGCCAATGTTGATGGGCCCAACCAAAAGTCGAACTTGGAATTCTCTTTCCCAGAGCCTAGCCTCGAACCTACACCTTCAACAAGTGCATGCCGCACGCATGTCGACATTGCCTGATCTAGCAGGAGATGCGAGATAATAGCAGGAGATGCGAGATAATAGGCTTTCACTGAGATAGTGTGCATACTTGATGTCAAAACCATCATTTCTAGCACCTCTCTACAGACTGACGCCTTCTCGCTAACCGGATCCTGGCACTAATAGACCTCAATGCTTGCCCGTGTCGATGGAGAAAACACTAGAAGCAGCTTCAAGACCTCGCAGATCGTCTCCGACCATAATATCGTTACCTTCAATCCTCGTTGTTGGGAGAGGGAGGGGTGGTGGACAAAGGGTTATGACCAGATCAAAAAATCCCAAAATCGTGCAATGCCCAATAAATGGCCATCGCTGCATCCACCTCGTCTTGGGACGGCCTGGCCCAACATCCTACTGGGGCACAGCCGTGAAAGGCTACTGGCTCGATCCCATCGCCATCGAGACACCTCCATGTCCATGCCTAGATGTGCACGTTGACCGCTGGTCCGAGAGCCCGACTACCGCCATTGTCAACCCCAGGACTTCATGTCGCACCATCGGCCTCCCCCACCATGTTAGTGAGGGACACCACCACTAGATTGATCCATGTCGGACCGCCTCTCCCAAAACCGCCATTGTTCCGTGTGAAGCGCATCGGTCAGGCCCGCCTCGGTGTTTTCCAAGAGAACTAGGCCCTGCTGCCACCGTTAGCCATGCAAGCTTCACTCATCAACATCCTATGGTGGTGGTGAGGGTAGCGAGGGGGGGGGGAGGAAGATAGGGACAACGGTTAGGGTTTTGCCCGTACCATCCCTAATGATGATGCGAGCGACCCATTCGTGTGTTTTGACGGTTAGATCTTCAAATGGACCTACCTTTATACTGAACTACATAATTTTGCCCCCTTTTCATACCTTGACTATAGATGAGCACTACATTTGAATGATCCATATCTACGACCAAGGCATCATAGTGGTTAAACATTTGTCGGTGTCAGATTTAGAAAAGAGTGCCAAGCATGGTTAATGTCAACAGAAAATGTGTTCACAGATATAAAATAAGCCCACGGAAGATTTTAAACGTCATATCGTTATAAAAAACTGGTATAAATCCAGGAATTCACAAATTTTCCTTCCCTAGATAGAGAGTAAAGAATATTCTAAGGGTGTTCCCTAAATTAATTTTGTGTGGATCATCGAACTAATAATAGTTCCATAGTAAGGATTAATAATAAAGAACAATGCAAATGATTGACCTGCAACTTCCACTGTTGGAAATTAAAGATTCGAAGATGTCTAAACAGAGAAATAAACAAAGTGAAAGAAAAGCAAGATCAGATCAGATCGGCAGAGCCGTAGAAGATAGGCGAGGAGCAAAGCAAGCCGTCAGCTAGTGTTTCCATCTGTTTCCCTCGCCTCTAATAACCTACTATTTGGCACCGGTAGGTAGGGGAACCACAAATTAACATCGAATTATTATTTAAGTTTCTTCTATGCTACTCCATCTGTCCTAGAATATAAAAACGTTTTTGACACTATACTAGTGTTAAAAACGTTCTTATATTTTGGGATGGAGGGAGTAGGTTGTTGTATCCTTGGTGGCGATATGTCTCGACTGTGGAGGCGGAGTCGTGCAGAATAAAAGTCTCGCGGCTCTATCCCCCCATCCTAGTGTGGTCATTGTGGCCGACAGAACCATTACAATGTTTCATTTCTTTTGTGTCCCCGGTCCTCTTCCCTGACAATACGGCAACAAAGTATCCTTTGGACATCCTGCCATTTAGGGCGTTTGTCCCCGCCATAGTGTGTTCATCGATCTCAAGTGCTCAGCTGGTGATATGGGTAGCTCATGCGGCTCTTCAAAACGTTTGAGATTGGTCTGGGCAGGCAGGTGCAGGTTTGGTCTTCTGCAGTATCTTCTAAACATTTTATTAGGGCTTTGTGTTGTTCCTGTCTGCCAAGAGAATGTGTGAGTTTTCGACCATGACAACTTTCGTGCTGAAGAGCAGCTGGAGAAGCTACCTGCTTTTATAGTGTGCGTCTGTTTTTCTAAATATAATAGCGAAAGTTCAAACTAATATATTTGTTGAACCGAGCGCCAATAACTTTGCAGTTCTTGCACCAATATCTTTTTTTTTTGCGAATACGTGCACCAATATCTTTGAAACTACATCATATGTTGATATATTTTGAAAACATATTGACCCTTTTTTTTCACCCCCCAAAAGATGACCCTATTTTTCTAGTGTGGCTGCTTCTACGCTGTAGGTGTCGTGATCGTATGCCGAAGTGCCTGTGTTGGCAACAGGCGCTACACCGAATGTTGTGTTCAGCGAATCCGTTCTGTGACCTATGTACCCCTTTCATTGTTTATGTGAATGTTGACGCCCCGAATGCTCTGTGAGCCGGTGTAGCTGGTAAGTGGTAACACGCGCCATTCCGAATGCTTCCTTGACACATTGTGGTCAAAACTGGAGGAGAAACAAAGAAATCCGCACAAAAAACATCCGTCCACAAAAAACCAACCCTCCACGGGATAAGTGCCAGCGCGAGTGGTTCCCAACTTAAACAGGCAGGTGGGTAAAGAAGAACCGGTGTAAGAATTTAACAAATGAATGCTCCCTCCGTTCCAAAATAAGTGTGTCAATTTTGTGCGTACTAAAGTTAGTACATATAGTTGACACATTTATTTTGAGATGAAGGGAGTATAATAATATGTGGTATGTTATCTGAACATTTGATCAAACAAATAAGTATAGTACGTAGCAACAAACAAATGGCGTTCAACTACTAGCTGTTGAGGACAATGACAAATATGAAATAATAGGCAAAGGAAGGACTTTTTCTTCTTGACGATTGAAGTAAGCTACGTACGTGGCCTTCAAATTTCTGGACAATGACAAATAATATGAAATAATAGGCAAAGGATCGACTCGTACAACACACGCAGATGAAAGTGACGTACCCACAAGCCACCCTTCCCTCCATTTCTGCATCTTGTCAAGCAGAATAATCTATCTATGGCCTACCATGGATCGGAGCATCTACCCTCCTGTCTTCCTCCTCCTCCTCTCCCATGCCCCAAACAACCTCGCATCCTCCACCACGGTCACCGGTGGATTTGTCTACTCCGGCTTCTCCAGCACTGATGGCACGGCCACGGTCACACCAGACGGGGTTCTCACGCTGACCAGTGGCGCCGTTCGCAAGGGCCACGCGTTCTACCCGACTCCATGGCGGTTCCGAGGCAAGTCCACCTTCTCGGCCACCTTTGTGTTCGGCATGGTCCCCGTCTCCCCTGATGCCAACCAGTGCACTGATGGCATGGCTTTCCTGATATCTCCGAGCAAGGACTTCTCAGGTGCACACCACTCCCAATACCTGGGACTCCTCAACAAAACAAACGATGGAAAAGCAAGCAACCGCCTATTTGCAGTCAAGCTCGATAGCAGCCAGAATATGGAGTTCGAGGACGTCGATGACAACCATGTCGGCATTGACGTCAATAGCCTCACCTCCATCAAGTCGCAACCGGCTGGCTTCTACGACGATGACACCAACGTCTTCACAAGCTTGTCCCTCGTTAGCCGCAGGGACACGATGCAGGTGTGGGTGGATTATGATGGAGACACCGCGCGGATCAGCGTGACCTTGGCTCCCCTCAAGGTGTCCAAACCGTCGAGGCCGCTAGTCTCGGCTACCTACAACCTCTCAAAGGTGTTGCAAGATGAGTGGTCCTACGTCAGATTTTCGGCTTCCACCGGTCCGATCGACTCACTCTATTGTGTGCTTGGTTGGAGCTGGGCATAGACCGCCCCGCTCTGGACATCGACATCACCAAGCTGCCAAAGCTACCTCGGATTGGCACAAAACCTCATCAGACGTCCAAAGTGTTGAAGATCGTCCTGCCAATAGCCACTGCCACATTCATCTTTATTGTGGGAACATGTATGGTTGTATCAGTGCGGAGGCGAATGAGGTATGCTGAGCTACATGAAGATTGGGAGGATGAGTTTGGGCCACATCGGTTCTCCTACAAGGATTTATTCGATGCCACACAAGGATTTCACAGCAAGACTCTACTTGGCCACGGTGGGTTTGGGAAAGTGTACAAAGGTGTTCTTCCGGTCTCTAGATTGGAGGTTGCCGTGAAGAGGGTGTCCCATGAGTCAAAGCAAGGAATGAAGGAGTTCATCGCCGAGATTGTTAGCATCGGTCGTCTCCGTCACCGCAACATCGTCCAGTTACTCGGTTACTGTAGGAGAAGGGGTGAACTCCTGTTGGTTTATGACTATATGTCAAATGGTAGCCTTGACAGGTATCTACATATCCAAGGACAAGGAGAGGATGATAAACCCATTCTAGATTGGGCTCGGAGATTTGAAGTCATCAGAGGTGTTGCGTCTGGCTTATTCTACCTTCATGAGAGGTGGGAGAAAGTTGTTATCCACCGAGACATTAAAGCAAGCAATGTGCTTCTTGATAGTGAAATGAACGGGCGCCTAGGTGATTTTGGCCTCTCGAGGTTGTATGACCATGGCACCGATCCACAAACAACACGTATTGTCGGCACCATGGGATATTTTGCTCCGGAGCTTGCGCGCACCGGTAAGGCAACACCTCTAACAGATGTGTATTCATTTGGCATTTTCATTCTTGAGGTAACTTGTGGACGAAGGCCTATTATCAGCAACAATCACAACCATGTAGAGGTAGAAGATGATCGTTCAGAGATACTAATTGACTGGGTTGTCGAGCATTGGCGCAAAGGGTCACTCACAGACACACTTGACAGAAGACTACAAGGCAGCAACTGCAACCCTGATGAGGTATGTCTAGCGTTAAAGCTAGGATTGTTGTGTGCACATCCATTTGCCAATGTAAGGCCCAGTATGCGGCAAGTCATGCAATACCTCGACGGTGAGACGCGGCTCCCAGAGTTGACGCCGATAAACTTTAGTTATAGCATGATAGCCGTAATGCAGAATGAAGGTTTTAGCCAGTACACATGCAGCAATGGAACGATGACCTCCACCCTCTCAAGTGGAAGATGATCGCTAGTTAAGATTCGGCTGCCATCTCTGCTTCTTCTCAGTTCTCAGCTTGACTTGAATATATATGGGTAATACTTGTAAACAGTTCTAGAGTTTCTACTTTTGTGAAATTAAAAGGAGTGCCAGGGAGTGTATAAGCTAACCCAGTCAGGGTACCAGGTGAAGAATTAACAAATCGTTGCAGTCTATCCAGGCTTTGAATGTTTAGAAGAATTCAGACATTCTGAACTTTCTGATACAAATACTGAATGCCTTCTATTTGAAGAACTATAGTCACTCCCTCCCATCCATATTATTTTTTACTCAAACGGATGTATATTCCATTGAAATACGTCTAGATATATCTATTTGAGCAACAAGTAATAAGGATCAGAGGGAGTAATCATTTTCTGCTAAAATGAATGATACAATAAAAAACACTTAACTTCATGGCATTAGAGCAGTAACCTAGGTTAGAAGGTAAAATTCACAAATAAAAAATCACAAATATGCTTCACATTACGTTTTTCAATTTTGTGGTTTTTAAAAAAATCATGATTTTCCCCGAATTCTTGAACATTTTTTAAAGTTCTTGAACGTTTTTAGAAATCCATCGATTTTTTTATTCGACCAATTTTTTCAAAACCAAAAAAAGGCAGTGGTCGTATATTCCCACGATTGGAGAAAGAAAAGCTACGACGGATCCTATTTGGCGCGCGACCAGGCACCTACCCCCCACCCCTCACTTTTTATGGGCCGGCCCATTACCGGATTTCATCCCCACCGGTTTTGGGGAACGCTCTAGGACCTTCTCTGAATCGTTTTTTCTTCCTTTTTTCTTTTTATTTTTTCGTTTTTGTTTTCTTTTTATTTCCTTTTCTTTTTTGTTTCCATTTTCTTTCTTTAGTTTCCCTTTTTCTTCCTTTTTCCACTTTCATTTCTCTCTTGTTTTCTTTTCATTTTCAATTTGCGAACATTTCCAAATTAGTGAAAATTTCTGAAATCGTGAACATTCTTTGAAATCATAAACATTTTTTAGAATGCATGAAGTTTGTTTTGAATTGCGGACATTTTTTTAATTCATGAACAGTTTTAATAAATCATGATTATTTTTTAAATTCACGAATACTTTTTAAAATCAGCATAAAAAATTGGAACACATGAACAATTGTTTCGAGCCGGTGAACATTTTTTGGAATTCAGAAACATTTTTTTTACGAGTATTATTTAGAGTTCTTGCATACTTTATGAAATAGCAAACATTTGTTGAATTTGTTGAACATTAGTTGAAGTTTGGGAACAATTGTAGAAATTCCCGAACATTTTTTAATAATGTGAACAGTTTATGTAAATTCATATAAATTTTCTAAATAGAGGAACATTTTTTGAATCCATGAGCATTCATCATTTTCTTTGAATAGGCGAAAAAAATTCAAAATCGCGAGCATTTTAGAATTTTCTGAGCTTTTTAAAAATCATGAACATTTTTCAGAATTCACAAACATTCTATCACTTTTACACTTTTATCCAAATTTGCCTTTTATTTTAAACTTAAGAAGTTTTTTGAAATCCTGCATTATTTACAAAAGCAAAAACAAATAGAAAATAGAAATGAAAAAAGGTGGGCATCTCGCCCCGTACATGAGCCGACCCATAAGGTCATAGGGTGAGCCGCGGGGGGGGGGGGGGGGCTATATCTCGGCCGGCCACGTCGCGAACATTAAAATGGTAAAGGCGGCGGCCCAAGCCATACCCACATATGCGATGAGTGTTTTCAAATTCCCAAAGAAAATTTGTGAGGGTATCACTGATGCAATGTCACAGTATTGATGGGGAGATGAGGATGATCATCGGAGAATGCATTGGTTCTCTTGGTGGAAGATGTGTATACCGAAAGAGAGGGGTGGCATGGGATTCCGAGATGTCCATTCTTTCAACCTTGCCATGCTAGCTAAGCAATGTTGGAGGCTCATTGAGAACTTTGATTCCCTTTGCGCAAGAGTACTTCGAGCTAGAGATTACCCCTCTGGTGACATATTAAACTACACCTTGAAGAAAGGGTCTTCATTTGTGTGGCAGAGTATCTTTGCAGGGATTCAAACTTTCAAGAAGGGAAGCATTTGGAGAGTGGGAGATGGTGTAAAGATAAACATTTGGGAAGATTGTTGGATTCCTAATAGTCCATCAAGGAAAGTAATTACGGTGCGCGGTAACCGGGTTTTGACATATGTCAATGAACTGATAGATCCCACCTCCGGTGAATGGGATGAATTGCTTGTGCGTGATAATTTTTGGCAAATCGATGCAGAACGAATTTCACTAATCCCACTTGCACACCATGAAGAGGAGGACAATATCGCCTGGCATTTTAAAAAAAGTGGAACATTTAGTGTACGGTCAGCATATCATGTGGAATGGGATGATCGGTTTGGATCCGTTGAAGACCAAATCCAATCCAATCCACAAAGATGCTTCAGGGATTGGTGGGGATAACTAGCGTATAACTAGGAGATAATCTAAGTCAGGATTGGTGGGGAGGGGGCACTAGGCCCCCGTCCCGTCACCCTCTCATACCGCTGCTATACTATTTTCTAGAATATCCCCACTACTATTAAAAGCTTGAGTTGTGTTGGATTCATATAACAACTAGCTTCGGGTGTTTGGTTACCGAACCGATGAATTGAACCGCAATTAACCGAACCGTAACCAAATAGCTAGTTATTGCGGTTAGGGCATTGCTACTTGTGATATTGTTGGTATTCCCCGAAGAGAAAAGATGATGTCGTATAGTAGAAGATAATATTTCCCTTAGTGAAGGACCAAGATTTACCGAACCAGAAGGAGACGGCGCACGGACAGCTTTAGCACTACCTGCACATACACAAACAAATGTTTGCAAGCCAACAAGGCAAGGGGTGGTCACTCACCTTGTTCTTGCCAATTGCAAGTATCAAATTTGGTAGTGGTAGATATAATAAATAAACATAGAAGAAAACAACAAGGAATTGTAAGATTTGTTTTATAATAGAGGTGAATGGACCCGAGGCCATAGCTTCACCGGAGGCATCTCTCTATTAAATAGTATTTGTGGGTAAACAAATTACTGTTGGGTTGTTGACAGAATTGTGCATAGTTATGATGATCATCCAATGCATAATCAATATATAGGCATTACGTCTGTGACAAGTAGACCGCAATCCGACTGCATCTACTACTATTACTCCACTCCAAGACCTCTATCCAGCATGCATATAAAAGTATTAAGTTTATACAAACAGAGTAATACATTAAGCAAGATGACATAGTTACTATTGGTGATCAAGACTTCAAAGGTATCGGCCCCTTTGCCCGTTATTGGATAACTTCTTTTTTTGTAAGTGCGCTTTGTACAAAAAAGGTGACACGAGTGAATATGCAAGAATGTTAAGAGCTGTCTTGATGATACTAAATGTTCTAAAATGTTCAGTGTCTTTAGGAGTTAGCAATGTGCAGTTTCTTTTTTTGGTTGCTTGCTTTATATGTATATAAATGGAATGATAAGTTATGGACGTTGTCACTCATGTAAAGAATAAAGATTAAAACATGTCAGTAGAGCATGTTTGATTCTTCATTGTTGTTACCGGCGCAACAAAGCGCGCCTTTTCGCTTCTAGTTAAGTACCATGTTAGCTTAATGCTTGCATGCATAGATGCACCATTAGATATCCTCTGCACAACATGACATCACCAAATAATTTACGACAGTAAGACCGAACCATTTCCCAACCCTCTCATACATCCTCACTCATGAGCCGTCGGATTTCATGTTTGGAATGTCCATGCCCGTCCGATCTGAGTTTAGATCGTGAATTGAGTCCAATGTCCTAATGGGCTTCTAACTCACATTGCATTTTTGGAAGCCCATGGTTAATATGAGTATGGATTGTATTGTTGACCCGTTAAGCAATTTTTTGGGCAACGCCAAGCACCCATCAATCCCCTCCGGCTTGTGGGATTCCGGACGACATCCGAATTGGCTCATGGACATTTGGTGACTCCCATTCGATGGATGACCAAATGTGTCCAGACATTTAGGGGCAGATTTGGTACGCCGCGTCGGAGCTGCCCTCACCATCGATGCCATCCATCCATGTGTTGGTGCATGGAAGCGAAGCCCGAGAGCAAACGTCTTGCCCGCACAAGTTGGGCAACTGCCGTGGGTCGTCGGCCGGATGTTATCCAGAGAACTCACACACACCCATTGTGACGAGGCAAGCAAGGAGAAGCATGAGTAAGTTGCACCGTTGCGGAAGAAGTTTGGCATGTATGATGAGGGTTCGTCCCATTGATAACGAAAAAAAAACACAACATCTTTGCGATACATGCATGTCCCATGTATATGATGACATCATGATGGGCCATGATAATCCGAGTTTCCGACAAGTTTTCCCCCGTTCCATCGCTTAACTATTTAACCGGGCACAACAGTCCGCGTGTACACAACAACATATATAATCTTTGTAAAACGGAACACAACAAACATATAGTTTAGCTAGCAACCATGAACGAACTTGAACTTGGACTTGGACTTGGAAAGGAGGACTCTTCGCGTGGAAATGAGGGGAGTACGAGCGGTGACTGGTTGAGCCAACGCGACATCCAACGGTGTGAATGAATGAGGGACGAAATAAACAAAACCACACGTGATGCACAACACGATAATATAATAATAAGCAAAGGGAGGGAGGGAAGGGAAATCCTTTTCTGAGCCCGGGCTCATCTACACCCGTGTTGGATAAAAAATCAAAACAAATACTAGACAAATTAAAAAAATCCAATTTTTCCCCATGGTAGACAATTTAATGCGTGAGGGCCGTCCCAATTTTCAAATCATTTGGATAACTGAGCAACTCTCGGCAAAAAAGACACATTCAGGATCTGTAAAATAGTTTATTTTACTGTTCATGTACTGTTTTGACCCGATTTATCATTTTTGTTGAGAGCTACTCAGATGTCCAAATGAGCTAATAATTGTAGCGAACCTCATGCAATAAATTGTCTACCATGAGGAGTTTTTGAATTTTTCTAGTGTTTATTTTGATTTTTTTTCTGACTAGGTGCAGATAAGTCTGGGCACCGAATCGCTACACTCACGGAGGGAAATCAATCCCAATTGCAATAGTGGTATCACTGCTACCCTGTCGGCCATCTACCTACCCAACACATCCATCCTACCTCTACCGGGAGGAAGAGACCTGTAGCGGCACGCACCCGCCCACGCCCACGCCGCGCAGGCCATTAATACCACCTCCCATGTGCTCCGCCCAGACACCACACACCACCACACCCTCGTGCTTCTCGCCCCCAACCACCCACGCGCCCGCAACTAGGAGGACTAAGATGGCGGCGGCGGCGGCCGGAGGAGGGGAGCCGAACCACCTGGCGGGGGAGAGGGCGACCACGCAGTTCGACGTCGACGGCATGAAGGTCGCCTGGGCCGGCTCCCGCCACGCCGTCGAGGTCGCCGACCGCATGGCCCGACTCGTCGCATCCGACCCCGTAAGCAGCAACCCCAACCCCCTCCCCCGTTCTAGTCAGCAGTTCGAAAGCTAATATTATCCTTTTCATCGAACAATATTACGTAGGTTCAAAACTTGCAGGGCAAGAAATTTTATTACTTGAGTTTTTGACCTTGATTTGGTTATAATACTCCCTCCGTTCCTAAATGTAAGTCTTTTTAGAGATTTCAACAAATGACTATATACGGAGAAAAATGAGTGAATGTATACTTTAAAGGACCGCACTATTTGGCACATGTGTGGCAGATAGCAAAACTGCCACACACCTCTTTCTTTCCTTCTAATTACATGCATGCATGCATTAGTATGACTCACTCTCTTCTTTCATCGTTTATTTTTGTTCTCTAATTACGTACATGCATTAGAGGACAAAAAATTGATGTCATGCTAAATTCTCCTTATTTCGAAATTTAAAATGTTTTGTAGCCCAAACCGTCAATCCGATGCAAATACTGTTATCACATAAAAGATTCGTCTCGATAAGATCTTCGAAGTTAGATCCCATGTTGCTATGTTTCGACAACTTTTTCTCGGGTCAAAAGTTATCACGCTTGGGCTGTATAAGTTACCGCGCCCGTGGTATATAAATTATCGTGGTATTTTCACATAAGTTACCGGGACATAAAAATGGTTCTCACACGCTTCTTCACGTGTACATTTATGTATGCACTAAGGGCAAACAAGCTGATGTCATTATAGAATCTCTTTATTTCGAAAATTCAAAAATGTTTTGTAATTCAAACCGCCGGTCCGATGAAACCTTTTTCGCATAAAAGGTTCGTCACGACGAGATCTTCAAAACTATATCCCATATTGGTATATTTCGATGAGTTTTTTCGGGTCAGAAGTTATCATGCCTCTACTACATATGTTACCATGCCTGTGGTATGCAAGTTATCGTGCTATGTCCATATAAGTTACCGGGGTTATAATTTTCAATAACTCCCCCTTGGTAAAAAATTACCGCATTGTTTGCACGTAAGTTATTGGATATGCGGTTCATATATTACCGTGCTATTTCACATAAGTTATGAGGGGTATGTTTTTAACTTGTTTCCCTCCTTGGTCAAAGTTATCATGGTGTTTCTACGTAATTTATCCGGTATGCCATTCGTATATCATCATGTTATTTTCATATAAGTTACTGGGGTTATATTTGAAAATTAACTTTTTTTATAATTCAAACTGTCAGACCAATTCAAAAATCTAATTTCGCATAAAAAAATTCCATCACAATTAAGACCTTCAAAACTCAATCTCATGTTGGTATGTTCCAATGACTTTTTTTGAGAGTCAAAAGCTACCACGCCTAGGCTAATGAAATTATCACGTCATCGGTGTGTATATTATCATGCTATTTGCACAGAAAAATTACCATGAATGTTTTCAACAATTTTTTCCTCAAGGGTGAAAAGTTACCATGGTATTTTTGAGTAAGTTATCAGATATATTGCGTGTATGTTACCAAGGTATTTACACATAAGTTAGAGGGGTATATTTTTAACAACTTTTTTACCACGGGAAAAAGATTACCATGGTATTTGTACCTAAGTTATTAAGTTTATGACGTGTATAGTATCATACTATTTACACAGAAACTACTCAGGATATGTTTTTGCAACAATTTTTGGCCCCTGGTTCAAAGTTACCACATTGTTTATACGTATTTCATTGGGTATGCGGTGCATAAATTATCATGATCTTTACGCAAAAATTATCGGGGGTATGTTTTCAATATTTTTCCCCAAGGATCAATGTTACCATGGTGTTCATATGTAAGTTATCAGAGATGCAGTGCGTAAATTATCATACTATTTACACAGAAATTACCGAGGTATTTTTCTTCGAATAAAATTCCTCGGTAGAAATTAGCACAGTGTTGCAAATAAGCTATTAGGTCTATGATGCATAAATTAGCATGCTATACACATAAAATTTACCGGCCTAGGCTGCATAACTTATTGCACCTACAGTATGTAAAATTATATTTCAAGAATTTTGTTCCAAGGTCCAAAAAATTATCTGGCCTAGGCTGCATAACTTATTGCACCTACAGTATGTAAAATTACCATGTTGTTTATGTAGATGTTACCGGACATGAAAACATGAACTATTTTCAACATTCCAATGGGGCTTTTTAGGTCGCAAGTATCGTCCGGTACAACCAATCGTTCCCAATATTGTTTACATGTTGCTTCCAATAAAACATCGTTTGAGTTGGCGGTCTACTTGTGGGTTGTTAGGACCAGAAGTGTGCGAGATTTATGCCGTCTAGGCCCGATTCAGGTTGATGAGCACCGATATAGTGGTAAACCTGAACTCAGTGCAGAAATTTACAGAGGTTTGACGTTCATTTTCTACTATATAAGTAGAGGAGAGGAGCGTCAGTGCGTCACCATCGTGCTGGTCAAGGGATCCCAAATCAAACTCCCTGAATCTTAATGCTAGTGTTTCAGGCCTTTGTATAGTGGTTTGGTTGGAGCCTTTTGCATTCCGTCGGTCATGCAAGTAACTGGACCTGATTGGAATGATTAGTCTATTCACCCAAGTTTCAGAGAACACACTGAATCTTAAAAGGGGTTGCAACAGGGAGGTGAGTAGCAGCAACAACAAAAGGCGTTGGTGAAAAGAACAGGAGCACCAAAGGTCTATGGATATGAAGCCGCCTTGTTGCAGAACAAGAGCAGCAAGGACGATGATCAATAGGAGCGGTAGTGTAAAAAATCGAGCCGCCTCGCCTCCATACTTCTGCTATGTCACTATGTGCTCTGCTGCGCCCCGCATCATATGCAAATCTAATAAAAAAAACAACAACAAATCAAGCCGTCTCGCTGTCCTAGGGAGCAAAACGAGCACAACGGGGAGCTTCCAGTCCTGGGCTGTCGTTGGTGCTGAATCCGATGAGATGGGAGGGGGTTTCCAGTCCTGGGCGTACCTAGGCATCGCCGTGGCCATCAAAGAGGTGCGACGAGAGGCGGAGCTAGCGCGTTGGCGTTGAGACCCAGCCCGTCGAGGTCGTGGCGCATGGTGAGCAGGCGCACAGGCATGTCAGCGAAGCGCGGGACTGTGGCGCAGGCGTCCTCCATCTCCCCGCTGTGGCCGGGTGGCCGGGTGGATGAGCGCATCTCTTCAGGCCGGTGTGCCTTGCGGGCCAAATCCACGGCAAGGGAGATTCATGCGGTGGTGCGGGGATGAAGCCGAGCGAAGGGGAGGAATAGCCACGCGATCGAGATCAGACGTCGCTCGGGTGGTTAGGTAGTTTTAGCAATCTGCCACACGATTGTCATATACATATTTCGTACTTTAAAATATGTCTACATGCATCCGTATGTTGTAGTCCATTTAAAACGTTTAAAAAGACTTATATTTAAAAACAAAGGGAGTACATCAAACGGAAACGGGAGGAAATTTCCGTTGACTTGGATTGCTTTTCCGGCCAGAGAGAGAGACCAGCCAAGAGTCAAAAGGAGAATGGTCGGCATCCTTCTCCGTATTCACACGTGCATCCATCCTAGCTCAGTTGTAGCCAATCATCTCATACACATCAGTATCTTATCTAGTACTATTGTATCCTTTTTGACGCGATGGTGACTTTCTTTTTTCTTTTTTTGCTTTGTTGAAGGATGGTGACTATTGCCAGAATGCATGAGTAGGACGGAGCAACCAAGCCAACCGCCAACCGGCCCACGGATCCCTGCCGGCTGCCGCAAAAACTATGGACGGACCAAGTCGTTCTAACTTCTAAATCCAATCTTCTAAGCTAAACATCACATACGAGGATCGACTAGTAGCATGCATACGCCTCCATTTTGATCTGACTCTCCATGTGTAGAATAGTTATATATATATATATATATATATATATATATATATATATATATATATATATATATATATATATATATATATATATATGTTGTGCACGGCAAATTTTTTTTATGAAAAGGCCTAAGACCGTATATTAAGTATCACAAGTCCTTACAAATACACCCTTATAGTACTGCGGTATGGCTGGGTTCAGGCTTGAATGAGATTGTAAAACTAGTGTTGTCTGCTTTGCTGCCTTAAGTAATAGACTCCCCTTCACCCCGCAGAAAAAACCTTATAAAAAATGAAAATCACGTCCATATCAGGACAGTGCATCCTAGCTATAACGGCCGTTGTTGTCGGATGTTGGAATGCCCTTAGCCTCCCGAGTAGTTGCGCAAATCAATATGATGTAGATGCGAAGCTGAAAGAGAAGCAATAATTCCTATAAAAAGGTTGAACTTTGATATGTTATGCTAACCACAACTGCAAGAATTAGGAGGAGCCGACCGCCTCGTCCCTACGAGAGGTCATGAAGTATGACATGCCAGCAATATGTCTAGTTGGCATTGCATGGGTCTGCGTGATACTTGCTATGATACCCCCGCTATGAGAAGTCTTGGAAGTATGAATTGTTATGAATACATAAGCGTACAACTAGGAGATAATTAAGTTGGGATTGGTGGGGAGGGGGGCACTAGCCGCCCGCCCCCTCTCATATCTCTGCCATACTGTTTTCTAGAATATCTCCACTACTTTTAAAAGCTTGAGTTGTGTTGGATTCATATAACAACTATTCCGGCTATTTGGTTACCCAATCAGGGTAAGAGGTGACGAATTAACAAATCGTTGCTCTCTGTCCAGGCTCTGAATGCCTAGGAAAAAACAGGCATTCGGCACCTCTGATACAAACACTGAACGCCTTCAATCTGGAGAATTTTAGCTAACCAGTTGCGGCTAAAATGGAAGATAATAAACAGTTAACTTCATGTCATTAGAGCAGTTACCTAGGGTTGGGTTAGAAGGTAAGATTCACTGACATTTTCTAAATTCATAAATATGTTCCAAAATTTTCAACTTTTCTTCTAGTCCGTGAACATTTTCCAAAAATCATGATTTTTTTTCCAAATTATTAAACATTTTTAAAATTGGTGAACATTTTTAAAAATCCATGAACTATTTTTCCAAATTTATGATCTTTCTTTAAATCCTTGAACATTTTTTTAAAAAAACCATGAAATTCTTTACTTCACCAAAAAATTTAAACAAAAAACAAAAGAGGTGGCCGTATTTATCCTAAACCAGTAGGACCAATCAGAGAAAAAAAATGTACACACACATTTGTTTTTTTAGGCAACCACCGTGGATGCATTCTCAAAAAAGAAAAGAAAAACGTCTGAGACCTCCTTTTTGGGGCCGGCCGAACTTTATTAATCACTTAAACACAGTACATAGTTCTCCGAAAGAAAACCCTTAAACACAGTACATCAAAATGAGCAAACTGAAATAAGCATGACTACCAAGGATCCACGATTAAATGAAAGCTATACCACAAAAGGTTCTTCAAAGTCATTGTCTCATGATACCCATATTCAAGCGGGTTGAGATCCTCTGTGGTACTATAGGTGATGTAGTGCGGATAACATGTGAGGCCGAGTCCATACAACAGTGACTGTACTGCATGGTGCGCTACTGCATAGGATCCTAGCCTGCTGGGGCAGGGGCTGCGCCAATGTGGTTCTTTGCGATGTGATTGGCTCGAGTAGAAATAAAACAAAGGCTAAAGAGCTAGCGGGGCAACCTGACCCGTTCTAGTAGTACGAATTCGAAGTTACGTGTATAGTAGTCAAAACATGCAAGGAAGACATTTGTCCCCACGAAAGCTAATACTTTAGTGGAACAAAAGATAGGACGTTCGCCACTGAATACTATGGATGTCAATTCTTCGTGAAACTTCATATGTAAGTACTGGGTGGAACACCCTACCAAGTGAAGCATAATCTTCTTCTTTGTTGCCGATTTAAGTTTTGTGTCCAGACTATACATACTCGGTCGCTGTGGCGTAATTGGACCGAGTAGAGATAAACAAGGGTGGGGATTGGGGAAATCAACCCGTTCCAGTCAGTAGTACGAAGTTGTGTACACAGAGGAGTCAAAACATGCACAGGGGGGGGGGGGGGGGGGTATTTGTCCCTGCGAGCGGCGTTCGAAAGCAAATATTTAGTGGAACGGAAGACATGACACCCTTTTCATCGAACGATATTACGCAGGTACAAAACTTGCATGGCAAGAAATATATTTTTTATAAAAGAAACTTTCAATCAATTTATCTTCAATTATGATAGCACAACGAACATTAAAAATAATAAAAATTACATCCAGATTCATAGACCACTTAATATTATGACCAGAAATAATAACCGAGCTTTGGACTTTGACTTGATTAACATCAAAAGGAAACGGGAGGATACTTTAGTTAGTACACTTTACCTGCTTGGGTTTGACTTGGATTGTTGTTCCGGCCAGAGAGATAGATCAGCCAGAGTCAAAGGGAGAATGGTCGGCATCCTTCTCCGGATTCATTCCTGAATTCACACATGTATCCATCCTAGCTCAGTTGCAGCCAATCATCTCATACACATCAATATCTTATCTACCAGTCTTTTTGGACGCGATAGTGACTATTTTGTTTTTTGTTTTGTTGAAGTGTACGATTAAGGGTGGCAATTTTACCCATGGGTATGGGTACCCGCGGATACCGTACCCGTATGGGTAGGGTATGGGCACAATTTTATACCCATGGGTAGTACCCATACCTACCCGTTAAGTCATGGGTAGAGTATGGGTATAGCCTTTTACCCATGGATATACCCATACCCTACTCATTTATACTAACATATGAGTTTTACCCGTGATTCACAAATGTACCTATGTTAAAGTTGTGTCATGAGCTTATGAACCTATGTTAAAGTTGTCACCAATTGTCAATTTGAATTGAGATAATTATGATGTACTCATCTAACTGTTATTGAGTTGAGATCAATATTTTTTGTCAAATGTGCTATAGATGAATGTAAAATTGCGAATAAGTTGTGTATTATTTGATCTACCCGTTGGGTACCCAATGGGTATGGCTACCCATCGGATACGGGTATGGGTAAAGGTCCATACCCATGGGTACGGGTATGGGTAGAATTTTGTACCCATTGATTACACGGGTATGGGTATGATATTGCTCTACTCGCCCCATCCCCTACCCATATTGCCATCCTTATGTACGATGGTGACTATATTTCTAAGCAACCAAGCTACCCGCCAACCGGCCCACGGATCCCTGCCGGCTGCCGCAAAAACTATGGACGGACCAAGTCATTCTAAGGCCCTATTTGGTTCGGCTGTGGATTTCTAAAAGCAACTGTGAAAAATCTGCTGTGGAAAAATAGCTGTGGAAAATCTGATGTGAAAAGATGTAGGTCATTTGACAAACCAGTTGATACAGCTTTTTCAGATTTTTGGCCCGCAGCGGAATCATATTTTGGAAAGCACGTCCTGAGCTGCTTTCGCTTTTGGTTCAGATTTTGGCAGCGGATTTCTGGAATCGGATTCTGCTGGGTTCGTCCTTTGGTTCAGATTCTGCCGCGCTGCAGCGGAATCTGTTGATAAAAGCTGAACCAAACAGGGCCTAAACATCGACTGCATGTCGCATACAAGGATTGACTAGTGGCATGCACCTCGTTTTGATTTGACTCCCCATGTGTAAAACAGTTATATATGCTGTGCATGGCAAAAAAATAATTACGAAAAGGCCTAAGGCCGTATACTCCATCCATTCCATAATATAGTGCGCCTGCATTTTCCCGAGATCTAAGTTTGATCATAAATTTAGCAAACAAGACCGACTGCGACGGGAGCACAAATTAAAAAGATATATGGAACTTTCAGTTTTTTCCATGTGATTTTTTTTCTTGGATGCAATATTTTGTTTAATTTTTGGTAGATCACAATCTTACAAATTTGTGTTGTCGGTGGATGCAAATTTCTATTGTGTTGGAAACAAAAATGAAGTGTTAGATACAAAGTTTTCATTTTATTGAAGTAATTGCAGAAAAGTTTATTAGCATCCAAAATAATTGTTTACTAGTGAGCAACGGAAGCAAGAGGAAAAAGTTGGTTCTAGGAAAGGTTGAGCGATGGAACAGAAGCAGGAAGCCGACAACTTGTTTCTAAGAAACAAAGGCTCCGAGAAGTTTTTGTTAGAACAAAGGCTCGTGAAGAGCCCGGTTTTGAATTATCAAAGCCATCAACCGGTCAGAAAATATAAACACATACAAACCACCTCGGCCAAATGATACAAAGGGACACTCTAGAAGGCTTACAACTCAATGGAACGCACAAGCTCAAAAAGAATACAGAAAAACAGAGCTCGAAGCTTGTCCTAGCCGAAGACTATAGTCAAACAGACATCTAAGACAGGGACACATACGAGCACGACGAGGACCTGCTTACAACAGAGTGTGGTAAGTGAGCCCGATCAACGCCCCAGGAGAAAGACAACACGCATCCCCCGTCTCGCTCGCCGCAGAGGGACCCTTCCCTCTCGCCATGGCTCGCCAGGTGCCGTACAGTCGGACTTGAGAGACGCTCACCCTAGAGCAGGGAAAGTGCAAGCTTCGAGCCTGGAGCAGCCACAGCACACAACTACTTGAACATTCAAGCACTCCGTGACTGCCGCATCGCCACATCCTAGAACCAATAGCGGGACCTGGATGCCCATATTGGCTCCTACATATTCTACGAAGATCTTTATCGGTCAGACCGCATAACAACATATGTTGTTCCCTTTGTCATCGGTATGTTACTTGCCCGAGATTCGATCGTCGGTATCTCAATACCTAGTTCAATCTCGTTACCGGCAAGTCTCTTTACTCGTTCTGTAATACATCATCCCGCAACTAACTCATTAGTTGCAATGCTTGCAAGGCTTATAGTGATGTGCATTACCGAGTGGGCCTAGAGATACCTCTCCGACAATCGGAGTGACAAATCCTAATCTCGAAATACGTCAACCCAACAAGTACCTTCGGAGACACCTGTAGAGCACCTTTATAATCACCCAGTTACGTTGTGACGTTTGGTGGCACACAAAGTGTTCCTCCGATAAACGAGAGTTGCATAATCTCATAGTCATAGGAACATGTATAAGTCATGAAGAAAGCAATAGCAACAAACTAAACGATCAAGTGCTAAGCTAACGGAATGGGTCAAGTCAATCACATCATTCTCCTAATGATGTGATCCCGTTAATCAAATGACAACTCATGTCTATGGTTAGGAAACTTAACCATCTTTGATCAACGAGTTAGTCAAGTAGAGACATACTAGTGACACTCTGTTTGTCTACGTATTCACACAAGTATTGTGTTTCCGGTTAATACAATTCTAGCATGAATAATAAACATTTATCATGATATAAGGAAATAAATAATAACTTTATTATTGCCTCTAGGGCATATTTCCTTCACTCGGAGGGAAGCCGGCTGGAAGCAGTGGGGACGAGGGAGACAGAGGAAAGGAGTCCGACCTCAGATCTGACGAGGAGGGGAAGACCTCTGCGCCGCCGCCGCCACCCGCCGTTGTCTCACCACCCGTGTGGTCGAGTCCATCGGCCAGAGAACACCCGCGACCGATGCCAGCCGAGATGGCGCCGCCGCCTCGCCAAGGAGGGCCGCCGCCCCAGATCTGAGGTCCTCCTCGAGGGAAGGAGCGATCGAGGCCTCGCCGGCGGCCGCGCGAGCGAATCCGGCGGCTTTCTCAGGTGGCGGCGAGGGAGGGAGTGGTAAGGGAGCGGCGGCGCGAGGGGGGAACCATAGTCGCAGCCCGTGTCGCCCGAAGCGGACGACGCGGGGGCCGGGGGGGGGGGAGTCACCTCTTCGGCTCTGAGAAGTTAATGGGAGTGGTTACAAGAAGCACATAATTTAAGGAGGACGTTACTAAAAATCTAACAAACAATCAGCATCATTTCCCTACAGGATCCAATGGCTTCTCTGCTACTAATCATATGGCCATGGACTAGTCTGATGAAACAGTAAGGATCAATAGTCTGATCCCTAGTGGTTCCCTTAACAGAATTGTGCATAGTTATGATGATCATCCAATGCATAATCAATATATAGGCATTACGTTTGTGATAAGTAGACCGTAATCCAACTACATCTACTACTATTACTCCACCCCAAGACCTCTATCCAACACGCATATGAAAGTATTAAGTTCATACAAATAGAGTAACACATTAAGCAAGATGACATTGTCACTATTGATGATCAAGACTGCAAAGGCATCGACTCCTTTGCTTGTTATTGGATAACTTCCTTTTTTATAAGTGCACTTTGTACAAAAAAAGGTGACACGAGTGAATATGCAAGAATGTTGAGAGCTGTCTTGATGACACTAAATGTTCTAAAATATTTGGAGTCTTTAGGAGTTAGCAATGTGCTGTTTCTTTTTTGGTTTCTTGCTTTATATGTATATAAATGGAATGATAAGTTATGTACTTTGTCACTCACGTAAAGAATAAAGATTAACACATGTCAGTAGAGCATGTTTAATTCTTCGTTGTTGTTTACCGGTGCAACAAAGCACGCCTTTTGGTTCTAGTTAAGTACAATGTTAAGAGCTGTCTTGATGGTGCTAAATGTTCTAAAATGATTGGTGTCTTTAGGAGTTAGCAATGTGTAGTTTCTTTTTTGGTTTCTTGCTTTGTATGTATATAAATAGAATGAGAAGTTATGTACTTTGTCACTCATGTAAAGAATAAAGATTAAACACATGTCAGTAGAGCATGTTTGAATCTTCGTTGCCGTTCACACGCCTTTTTGCTTCTAGTTAAGTAGCATGTTGGCTTATTGTTTGCATGCATAGATATACCATTAGATATCTCTCTGCACAACATGACATTGCCAAATAATTTATTTAGGACAGTAAAACCAAACCATTTCCCAACCCTCTCATGCATCCTCACGCATGAGCCGTCGGATTTTGTGTTTGGAACGTCCATGCCCGTTCGACCTGAGTTTAGATAGTGAATTGAGCCCGATGTCCTAATGGGTTGCTACTCCCATAGCATTTTTGGAATCAAGTGGTTAATATGAGTATGCGATTGTACCGTTGACCCGTTAAGCAGTTTTTTGGCGAGACCCCCACACCCATCAATCCTATTTGGTTTGTGTGGGATTCCGGACATCCGAACTGGTCCATGGATATTTGGTGACTCCCGTTGGATTGATGACCAAACGGTCTTGCAGACTATTTGGTCCGGATTTTTAGGGGGGCAGAAATGGTGTGCCTCGTTGGAGTTTCCCTAACCCGCGATGCCATCTATGTATGTATCGGCGCATTGAAAGCGGAGCCCAAGTGCGAGTGTCTCTCCCGCACAAGATGGGCAACCGTCGCGGGGTGGCCGGCTGTTATCCGTAGAACACGTTCGCGCCCATACCGACGAGGCAAGCGACGATAAGGATGTTGGATAAGTTGTGCTGTTGCGGAATCGGTTGCCGAGGGTTGGTCCCATCGTTGACCGGGAAAGAAAAACACAACAACACCTCTGCGATGTGGGGCCATAATGGGTGATGCTAGTCCTGATTTTCTGACTAGTTCTCGCCCGTCCATCATTATTTGACTATACACAGCAACATAATCTTTGTAAAACTGAATAACACAAGATAGTTTGGCAATCGCAAAACAAAACTTGAAGTTGGATGGAAAGGAGGATTGTTGATGGAGGAGGGGAGTACGAGGGGTGACTGGTTGAGCCAACGCGGCGTGGGTGGGGGTGTGAATGAATGAGCAAATAAACAAAACCACACGTGATGCACAACACAATAAGCAAAGGGAAATCGCAATAGTATCACTGCTGCCTGCCGGCCATCTACCTAACCTCACCATACGTCCATACCGGGAGGAAGAGAGGAGAGGAGACCACGCCGCACACTCCATTAATACCTCCCTCCCTACCTCCGTGCTCCGCCCAGACACCACACCACACACCACCAAAACCTCGTGCTTCTCGCCCCCAACCACCCGCGCGCCGGCAGCGAGAGCTACGAGGACTAAGATGGCGGACGGCGGAGGGGAGCCGGACCAGCTGGCGGGGGAGAGGGCCACCGCCCAGTTCGACGTCGACGGCATGAAGGTCGCCTGGGCCGGCTCCCGCCACGCCGTCGAGGTCGCCGACCGCATGGCCCGACTCGTCGCATCCGACCCCGTAAGCACCAACCCCTCCCCGATTCCGCCGATCTCCCTCTGTTCCCCTCCATGGACGGGCATGATAGATAGATCTCACTTGTCCAGATTGGATTCCACCTACCACCTCCCCAGCCCCGGGATGGGATACCAAGCAGCGACTAGTAGTATTCAGTACCACTACAATTATTCGCCAATTCGTCACCCTGCCTGCTTTGTTAATTCAGATAGATTTGACTAGAGATTTTGCAAAATAACACTGGACGGGTTGATCCAGTCCGGTCCACCGCGCTACCGGAGGAAGGATTAATTCAGTCATGCCCCTGCGCGATCCCTTTCCTTTTTTCGCCGACCTGATTCGGTTGCTTGGTACTACTAGTATATTCCATTGAGGAGGGGACAAGCTGTGCAGCGCAAAGGACTTCATTCTCTGTATTTAGCACGCGCTAGTTTAATAATTGCTGGCGAAACTGGCTGTCAACTTCAGCCATGAGCACACAGCTTTGGATGCTCCACCTCCCTACTCTGGTTGTGATTCGCACCAGGAATATGCTCAAGGATTCCACTCATTCTCAACTTTTCCAGTAGCCCCTTCTGCTTGGCGCTTCATGACTTACAGCAAATAGCTTTCATGAGCATGCTTATTCGGTTACCAGGCCTGCGCTTTACCTCTTCGAAGCTTCACAGTACACCCACCGTATGGCCAATGTTTAGATACTGCCACAGCTACCTATTTATTTCAGTCCTCCCAAAGACTCTTCTTAGCAAATGTTAAACACCAAACCAAACTGTCGCCTAGTTTTGGATTCTGTACTCTACTTGAGATGTTTCTATCAGGTTGAAGTATGTTTTGTTCATGTCATGCTGATGACGGCTGGCAGAAAAGGTTCGCTTATATTGAATTGCTTTGCAATCTATCCAGGTGTTCCGCAAGGATATCAGGACGATGCTCTCCAGGAAGGAGCTGTTCAAGGACACGCTCAAGAAGGCGGCACACGCCTGGAAGCGCATCGTCGAGCTGCGTCTCACAGGTCCTGCGGATGCCCAGCACCAACCCCAAGCCTTTTCTAGTATTTATTTGTTCTATGTATGTATGTATGTACTCTTGACTGATATACTTCCATGTTATTTTTTGTGGATTAACAGAAGAGGAAGCAAACTTGCTGAGGCTATACGTCGACCAGCCTGGTTATGTTGATCTCCATTGGGTATGCTATTGATTCCTTCCATCCTCATTCCTCAATGCATACAGTGTTCACACATTTGGCTGTTCTTCACCTGTGTTATGCCTTATGTGCTGCGGATGTGCTCAAGCCTACAGATTGCTTCTCACATAGATGTAGAATCCTTTGCCACTCCGGCCTTCCTAGAAGTAGTTTATTTTAGAAAAACATACCACATTGGTCAACAGATAGATTCTCTTTGTGCAGGCTTCATCCGCATTTTTGAATTCTGATAAGTTTATCCTCAGTGCTCTTCAAACATCTTTGATTTTATGACTGCAACTAATAGAATATAAATTATTTATGACTGCAGGGCATGTTTGTTCCTGCCATAAAAGGGCAAGGAACTGAAGAGCAACAGAAGAAGTGGTTGCCGATGGCTTACAAGTTCCAAATAATTGGTTGCTATGCTCAGACTGAACTTGGTCATGGTTCAAATGTTCAGGGGCTTGAGACAACTGCCACATTTGATCCAAGTACCGATGAGTTTGTTATGCACAGCCCGACTCTGACCTCTAGCAAGGTAACATCTTGTAAACCTACTTAATTTACTTTATTTTATGACTTTGCTTCCTTAATTATGTTTCCCCGGCAACCTGAAATTTCTCAAGGGCCTCCTTTTGCATGGTTATTGATTTCCCCTCTCAAATGTGCAGTGGTGGCCTGGTGGTTTGGGAAAAGCTTCCACGCATGCAGTCGTGTATGCTCGTCTCATAACGGAAGGAAAAGACTATGGCATACATGGTAAAGCCTTCTGCATTTTATGGTGTCGTTTAAGTGGGTTTTCCTTTGCGAACTGTAACTCAAGTACATCCATATTTCAGGTTTCATCGTGCAGTTGCGAAGCTTAGATGACCACTCTCCGCTGCCTGGCGTTACTCTTGGTGATATTGGCGGAAAGTTTGGCAGTGGGGCTTATAACAGCATGGATAATGGTGTTCTGCGCTTCGACCATGTGCGCATCCCAAGGGATCAAATGTTGATGAGGTTGGTCCGTTGGCATGCTTTTTGTTCTGCCACTTTCTGTATTTACCAATATATCCTGTTAGTTTGCTGTAATTCCTCCTAAAATATGCCATGGTTATTTCTTCTAGGCTTTCCCAAGTTACAAGGGAGGGAAAGTATGTGCACTCAGATGTACCAAAGCAGCTGCTATACGGGACAATGGTTTATGTCCGTCAGACAATTGTCGCAGATGCTTCCAAGGCTTTGTCACGTGCTGTTTGCATTGCTGTAAGGTATAGTGCTATCCGGAAGCAGTTCGGTTCCCAGGATGGTGGCCCTGAGACTCAGGTACTACAGTCAGCCTTTGTGATTGTCATTCTCAAGTAGTAATCTGTTACTCTGGCCAACACTCGGAACTAGAAGTAAAAGAAATTGGATAAAATGGCAAGACAACTTCCCACTACGAACAAGTGGCTAATGTATTTACACTGTTTACAGGTCCTCAATTACAAGACTCAACAGAGCAGGCTCTTCCCTTTGCTGGCTTCAGCTTATGCATATAGATTTGTGGGTCAGTGGCTGAAGTGGCTATACACGGACGTCACACAGAAGCTGGAAGCAAAGGATTACTCAACACTGCCAGAGGCTCATGCCTGTACTGCTGGGCTCAAGTCTGTGACAACATCTGCAACAGCTGTACGTATAATCAATTAGTTCAGCAATGCCTTAACAATTATATTTGTTTCCTCGTTTGTACTGATTTGTGCAAATGGAACCTTCCACTTTAATCAGTTCATCTTTATCATCCATGTCAACCAAAAACTGAGCTCTAAATTTCCCCTCTTTTTTTTCATTTTGATACTATATCTTGATGAAGCTCCATTGGAACATATGAAATTTACAGACTGTCTAGTAACATAACAGCTTATAATTAGGATTTCACATGCATGGTCAAGCCAGTTTATATAATGGATGCATTTCACAATTTAATGTTCTGTAATAATAAAGCTAGTCTCTCTCTTATGCAGGACGCGATTGAAGAGTGCCGAAAGCTCTGTGGCGGACATGGTTACCTGAACAGCAGTGGGCTTCCAGAACTGTTTGCGGTCTATGTTCCTGCCTGCACCTATGAAGGAGACAATGTCGTTTTGCTCTTGCAGGTGAGTGTCGTTTTGCACCTGATCCGCTTTAGCCTGTTTTTTGTACCTCAGTTCAGTATTGGCCAGTAGTAGTGTAATCACAACCTTTGGTGCTCTCTGCAGGTTGCAAGGTTTTTGATGAAGACCGTTGCTCAGGTGGCCACTGGGAAGCAACCTGTCGGCACCATAGCTTACATGGGCAACATACAACACTTGATGCAATGCAAAAGCGCTGTAAATACAGGTATGCAGCTAGCTAGATCTTCTAGCAGACTCGTTATTATAACATAACTTCTGCAACTGTATGAGATGTTTTTGTCTGGAGCTACTTTTCGGTGAAGCGATTGAGCTTGTGACTGATCGTGGTACTTATTCATGTATCAATGATTCTCCACAGCTGAAGACTGGCTCAATCCTGCTGCCATAAAGGAGGTGTTTGAAGCTAGGGCCCTGAGGATGGCGGTGAACTGTGCCCAGAACATCAGCAAGGCGCCAAGCCAAGAAGAAGGTTGGTGTTGCACATAGTCAGTAATTGAAAACATCAAAACATGGTTGCTGTTGTAGCATCTCTTGGTGAATTACTAGGTGCAGTCAGTGACATGGATGGTCTGGTGCCTTGCAGGTTTCTCCGAGCTGTCCCCCGACTTGCTTGAGGCTGCTGTGGCTCACGTCCAGCTGATCATTGTGACCAAGTGAGTTGTTGGCTGGGGTTGCTGTATATCCATTTTCCGGGATAACCCAATCATTCAGTTCATTCCTCTGATGCCTCCCCCTATGTGTCGTAGGTTCATCGAGAAGCTGCAGGAGGACATCCCTGGCCCCGGGGTGAAGGAGCAGCTGCAGAACCTGTGCAGCATCTACGCGCTCCACCTGCTCCACAAGCACCTGGGCGACTTCCTGTCGACGGGGTGCGTCACAGCCAGGCAGGGCGCGCTGGCCAACGAGCTGCTCGGGAAGCTGTACGCGCAGGTAAGAATCAAGGCCAATCGATCAATCGTATGACAGACAGACACAGTCGACGAAGCTTTTGCCTTTCCATGGACTGAACTGAACTGGATGTTGTGCAGGTGCGGCCTAACGCGGTGGCGCTGGTGGACGCGTTCGACTACACGGACCACTACCTGGGGTCGGTGCTGGGGCGGTACGACGGGGACGTGTACCCGGCGCTGTACGAGGAGGCGTGGAAGGACCCGCTGAACGAGACGGTGGTTCCCGACGGGTACCAGGAGCACCTCCGGCCGCTGCTCAAGCAGCAGCTCAAGCTCTCCAGGCTATGATACGCGTTGGACTGTGGATGTGAAGCAGTAATAATTATCACAAGGAAAGAGGCGATTGGTTATTGTTGAATTGGCAAGGCCGGCAAGAGGGACACACAGACAGACGCTGTTGTTAGTAGAAATAAAAGGATCGTGCTCCCTCCTGGGTAATTAGTACGGTTGCTGTGGTTGTCATTTTGGTTAATGCATGTTTAGCCGGTGCCAGTATTATTGAGATACTTATCAGTAGCAAGTGTGTGGATGGATTCTTTTCTAGAATGTACAAGGAGGAAAATGGGGAGAATAATGGATGAAATGGTTTGTCTTAAATTTCCTTGTTTTTTTCTATCTAGGTGCATTCATGTTGCTCTTTTTATATTTTTTTAGTACTAGCAAAAGGACCTGTGCGATGCACCGGGAGGAAAAACAATCATAATGTTCAATGGCAATGACCATATTTTCTTTATATCTCATCGTATGATTTTGAAAATTTGTTCACAAATGCAAGAGAATGTTTCTTTTTTTCTTTCTAAATTTAATCACAAATTGAAGCAATGTTCAAATTTTTCAAAAAAATATCGTGGTTGTCAAAAAACTTGATAATTCAAAGAATTATTCTGAATTTCAAGAAACGTTTTTTTAAAAACATACTATAATATTCCGATCCACCACGGCAGTTAATTCTTCAAAATTCATGCGGGTATATAGTCACAAAGACTCATAAGCATTACTATTTAACTACAAACCTTTGATCATTCATGAACATTTTTAAAAATTGTGAATATTTTTTACTATTTACAAAGATTTTTTTTAAAATTGTGAACTTTTTTTATATTGCGAAGGATTTTTAAACATTTTCTTTTGAATCGGCGAACAATTATAGAATAGATGAATATTTTTTTCAAAATTGGTGGATTTTTTAATTCATGAACATTTTTTGAAATGCAAGAACATTTTCTGAATCAGCAATTTGTTTTGAATCGATAAACACTTTTGCAATTGACGGACTATTTTAAACAATTTAGGAATTTTTTTTAAATGGATGAACATTTTTTGAATTAGCAAAAATTTTGTTCAGTTTCTTTAATAATTTTTAACACATGGATTTACTTTTCAAAATCATGCACTTTTTGATTTTATGAACTTTTTTCATAATTGCGAACATTTTTAGAATAAATCCCGAACATTTTTTGAATTCACAATTTTTTTAAGTTTTCTTGAACATTATATTTCAAAGTTCTCGGTTTTTATGAATTTCAAAAGTTTTTTGAATTCAAATTATTTAAAGTAGATAAAAACGGAATAGAAAAATAAAAATAAAAAATGTAACTAAAAAATGGGTGCGTTGTGTCTTCTCCGGCGCGCAGAGTGCATTATAGTAGGTCCCTATGCTTGGGCTGCCCCAGGCAGGGGATTCACTGCAAAACGTTTTTTGTCACTTATAGTTGGCATTGATGGGTAATATTTTGCAACTTTGGAAGCAATTTTAATGACATATCGCCAAAAGCAATAACCCCTTTATTATTACTAGCAAAAAAGGTCGTGCGTTGCAACGCGAGAAAAAAAATACACTCCTCTAACCTGGCCAAGAAGGAAGGAGGATGAACCTTGGGCCGCCGAAGACGCGTCGGCGAAGCCCTGCCCAAAACCCTAGCCACGGGGGTGGAGTTCCGAGCGGGCGGTAGAGGACGGGAGCGCAGAATCTGGCCGGAGGGGAGGGAGGCGCGGACTGTGGGGAGCTCGGGGGCGTGCTGCGCAGCGCCGGAGCTCGCCGGAAGTGGCCTGCGTGGGTGGTGGTGACGGCAATGACTGCGTGGGTGAGAGGGAGAGGAGGCAAACCCGTGCTCTGTGTTTGGTCATGTTTTTTTCCTTTAGAAGTCTGCTCGGATGCTCCGTGCTCCATGCCCTTGCGATTCTAATCAGCAAACAAATGCCTAGTCACATACATTCAGCGGGGATGCTTTCTTCAAGTTGAATGAAGCTGATATAGTCGATACTTTCATGGCTCCCATGCAAAAGCATAGGCCACAAACACAGTCTTCTTTAACTTCTCAAGGCATGTACCATGTAGAATGCAAAACTGAGACTTAATTAAGAATTTTAGTATGTTTGTAAGACCATATTGATCTATTTATATGTGGTATTGGTAATTGCTTGAAACATTCACTTATCAAGTTTGTTGTAAAATATTTTTTTAAGGTGGACCACCCTGTTTTCAAATCCTAGCTCCACCGCTGCTTGTGAGGCTTGATCTGTACTTGCCATGCTCCCCTTCCTAAGGCTTCTAGAGAAGCGGCTGGACGTGAATCTCTTACCCTCCTTGCCCGGATAGGCAGGAGATGTGGTAGGAACTTGTACCCTATCAGGCCTGGCACGTAAGCAGTAAAGGAAGGAGGGGGCTGGGTGAGGCGATGAGCGGCCTCGCCGGCGGTTGGGCGCCGTCGCGGGAGAGGAGGGTGGCGGCAGCGGCGCAAGGGCAGGGGGCGGCTAGGGTTCCGGCTCCTCTGGGAGCCGGGCAATAGAGATAATATTCTTATTGCTTGATTCCAAAAAGAGTCTTACAACCTATATTTATAACCTAGATAACTTGCATAAGAATTAACCTAAGATAACTTGCATAAGAATTAACCTAAGATAACTTGTGGGCTAAGATTGCCCGGTGGGCCTAGCTAAACCGGCCATAACACTTCTCCCCGCCTGCACAAACAGTTTGTCCTCGAGCTGTAAGGTGGGGAAGCGCTTACGGAACTCCTCGAGGCGATCAGCCAGTGTCAAACACCTTCTCGACAGCTGGGGCGGCTAGGTCGACGGCGACGGCGTCTTCCGGAATGTATTCTGCAACCTCCAGGTAGAAGAGTCGCGGGCAGGCATGGCCGGGCGTGTAGGGCTCGTCGCAGTTGAAGCACAACTCTTGGCGGCGACGCTCAAGTAGCTCGGCTGAGGTGAGCCGGTGGAACGGGCGCGTCGCGGTCGCGGCGAGGGGTGCCGCAGAAGCCTGTGCAGGCCGACCCTGCGCGGAATCCGGCCCGGGTAGCGACCCAGCGGTCCGGAACCGTTCCTGCTGGATGGCCACCACGCGGCGTTCGAACACGCAGGCGTAGTACATGGCCGACTAGAGATCCTGGGGTCCCCGAAGCTCCACGTCCACGCGGATGTGATCCGGAAGTCCACCGACAAAGAGGTCGGCCCGCTGCTGCGCCCTCACACCTGACGCATGGCATGCCAGGGCCTAGAAACGGTCGGCGTAGTCCTGCACCATGGAGGTGAATAGAAGGCGGTCGAGCTCCGCCAGGCGACTCCCGCGAACCAGAGGCCCAAAGCGAAGGAGGCAGAGCTCGCGGAAGCGCTCCCAAGGGGGCATGGCGTCCTCGTCCTGCTCGAGGGCGTAATACCAGGTCTGTGCCGCGCCGCGGAGGTGGTATGAGGCGAGCCAGGTACGCTCCGATGCGAGCGTGCGCTACCCGCGAAAGAACTGGTCGCACTGGTTGAGCCAGTTGTTGGGGAATGTAGCAAAAATTCAAAATTTTCCTACGAGTCACCAAGATCTATCTATGGAGAGACCAACAACGAGGGGAAGGAGAGTGCATCTACATACCCTTGTAGATCGCTAAGCGGAAGCATTCAAGAGAACGGGGTTGAAGGAGTCCTACTCGTCGTGATCCAAATCATCGGAGATCCTAGTGCCGAACGGACGGCACCTTCGCGTTCAACACACGTACAGCCCGGTGACGTCTCCCATGCCTTGATCCAGCAAGGAGAGAGGGAGAGGTTGAGGAAGACTCCATCTAGCAGGTGCACAACGGCGTGGTGGTGGTGGAGGAGCGTGGTACTCCAGCAGGGCTTCGCCAAGCACCGCAAGAGACAAGGAGGGAGAAGGGTAGGGATGCGCCAAGAAGGAGAGGAACTCGTGTGTATTGGGCAGCCCATACCTCAACTATATATAGGGGAAGGGGAGGGGCTGCGCCCCCACCTAGGGTTCCCTCCCTAGGGGTGGCGGCATCCCCCTAGATCCCATCTAGGGGCGGCCAAGGGGAGGGGAGAGGGGGAGGCGCACCAGGGTGGGCCTTAGGGCCCAACTGCCCTAGGGTTTCCCCCTTCTCCTCTCCCTTGCACCTTGGGCCTTGGTGGGGGGCGCACCAGCACACCTGGGGCTGGTCCCCTCCCACACTTGGCCCATGCATCCCTTCGGGAATTGTGGCCCCACTTGGTGGACCCTCGGGACCCTCCCGGTGGTCCCGGTACATTACCGATAAAACCCGAAACTTTTCCGATGATCAAAACAGGACTTCCCATATATAAATCTTTACCTCCGGACCATTCCGGAACTCCTCGTGATGTCCGGGATCTCATCCGGGACTCCGAACAACATTCGGTAACCACGTATATCTATTCCCTATAACCCTAGCGTCATCGAACCTTAAGTGTGTAGACCCTACGGGTTCGGGAGACATGCAGACATGACCGAGATGACTCTCCGGTCAATAACCAACAGCGGGATCTGGATACCCATGCTGGCTCCCACATGCTCCACGATGATCTCATCGGATGAACCACGTGAAGGAAATATGCCCTAGAGGCAATAATAAAGTTATTATTTATTTCCTTATATCATGATAAATGTTTATTATTCATGCTAGAATTGTATTAACCGGAAACATAATACATGTGTGAATATATAAACAAACAGAGTGTCACTAGTATGCCTCTACTTGACTAGCTTGTTAATCAAAGATGGTTATGTTTCCTAACCATGGACAAAGAGTTGTTATTTGATTAACGGGATCACATCATTAGTTGAATGATCTGATTGACATGACCCATTCCGTTAGCTTAGCACCCGATCGTTTAGTATGTTGCTATTGCTTTCTTCATGACTTATACATGTTCCTATGACTATGAGATTATGCAACTCCCGTTTACCGGAGGAACACTTTGTGTGCTACCAAACGTCACAACTTAACTGGGTGATTATAAAGGTGCTCTACAGGTGTCTCCAAAGGTACTTGTTTGGTTGGCGTATTTCAAGATTAGGATTTGTCACTCCGAATGTCGGAGAGGTATCTCTGGGCCCTCTCGGTAATGCACATCACTTAAGCCTTGCAAGCATTACAACTAATGAGTTAGTTGCGAGATGATGTATTACGGAACGAGTAAAGAGACTTGCCGGTAACGAGATTGAACTAGGTATTGGATACCGACGATCGAATCTCGGGCAAGTAACATACCGATGACAAAGGGAACAACATATGTTGTTATGCGGTCTGACCGATAAAGATCTTCGTAGAATTAGGAACCAATATGGGCATCTAGGTCCCGCTATTGGTTATTGACCGGAGACGTGTCTCGGTCATGTCTACATTGTTCTCGAACCGTAGGGTCCGCACGCTTAAAGTTACGATGACAGTTTCTTTATGAGTTTATGTATTTTGATGTACCGAAGGTTGTTCGAAGTTCCGGATGTGATCACAGACATGGCGAGGAGTCTCGAAATGGTCGAGACATAAAGATCGATATATTAGAAGCCTATATTTGGACATCGGAATCGTTCCGGGTGAAATCGGCATTTTACCGGAGTACCGGGGGGTTACCGGAACCCCCCGGGGGGATATTGGGCCTTGATGGGCCATAAGGGAGAAGAGGAGGGCCGGCCAGGGCAGGCCGCGCGCCCCCTCCCCCTAGTCCGAATAGGACAAGGAAGGGGGGGCGGAGCCCCCCTTTCCTCTTTCCCTTCCCACTTTCCTTCTCCAACAAGGCAAGAGGAGGGGAGTCCTACTCCCGGTGGGAGTAGGACTCCTCCAGGCGCACCCTAGGGGGCCGGCCGCACCTCCCCCTCCCTCCTTTATATACGGGGGCAGGGGGCACCCTAGAACACACAAGTTGATCTTCGTGATCGTTCCTTAGCCGTGTGCGATGCCCCCCTCCACGATATTACACCTCGATCATATTGTAGCGGTGCTTAGGCGAAGCCCTGCGACGGTTAAACATCAAGATCGTCACCACACCGTCGTGCCACCTAGTTACGTTGTGACGTTTGGCACACCCAAAGCACTCCTACGGTATCCGGGAGTTGCACAATCTCATGGTCTAAGGAAATGATACTTGACATTAGAAAAGCTTTAGCATACGAACTACATGATCTTGTGCTAGTCTTAGGATTGGGTCTTGTCCATCACATCATTCTCCTAATGATGTGATCCCGTTATCAATGACATCCAATGTCCATGGTCAGGAAACCGTAACCATCTATTGATCAACGAGCTCGTCAACTAGTGGCTTACTAGGGACATGGTGTTGTCTATGTATCCACACATGTATCTGAGTTTCCTATCAATACAATTCTAGCATGGATAATAAATGATTATCATGAACAAGGAAATATAATAATAATCAATTTATTATTGCCTCTAGGGCATATTTCCAACAGTCTCCCACTTGCACTAGAGTCAATAATCCAGTTCACATCGATATGTGATTAACACTCAAGGTCACATCCCCGTGTGACTAACACCCAAAGAGTTTACTAGAGTCAATAATCTAGTTCACATTACCATGTGATTAACACTCGATGAGTTCTGGGTTTGATCATGTTATGCTTGTGAGAGATGTTATAGTCAACGGGTCTGAATCTTTCAGATCCATGTGTGCTTTACAAATCTCTATGTCATCTCCTAGATGCAGCTACCACGTTCTATTTGGAGCTATTCCAAATAACTGTTCTACTATATGAATCCAGTTTACTACTCAGAATAATCTGGATTAGTGTCAAAGTTTGCATCGGCGTAACCCTTTACGACGAACTCTTTTTACCACCTCCATAATCGAGAAAATTCCTTAGTCCACTAGTTACCAAGGATAACTTTGACTGCTGTCCTGTGATCCATTCTTGGATCACTCTTGTACCCCTTGACTGACTCATGGCAAGGCACACTTCAGGTGCGGCACACAGCATAGCATACTATAGAGAGCCTATGACAAAAGCATAGGGGATGACCTTTGTCCTTCCTCTTTCTTCTGCCGTGGTCGAGCTTTAAGTCTTAACTTCATACCTTACAACTCAGGCAAGAACTCCTTTGACTGATCCATCTTGAACACCTTCAAGATCATGTCAAGGTATGTGCTCATTTGAAAGTACCATTAAGCGTTTTTGATCTATCCTTATAGATCTTGATGCTCAATGTTCAAGTAGCTTAATCCAGGCTTTCCATTGAAAAACACTTTTCAAATAACTCTGCATGCTTTCCAGGAATTCTACATCATTTCCGATCAACAATATGTTAACAACATATACTCATCAGAAATTCTATAGTGCTCCCACTCACTTCTTTGGAAATACAAGTTTCTCATAAACTTTGTATACACCCAAAACTTTGACCATCTCATCAAAGCATACATTCCAACTCCGAGATGCTTACTCCAGTCCTTAGAAGGATTGCTGGAGCTTTGCATACTTGTTAGCATCTTTCAGGATTGACAAAACCTTCCGGTTGTATCACATACAACCTTTCCTCAAAAATCGTCGAGGAAATAATGTTTTGACATCCTATCTGCAAGATTTCATAAATAATGCAGTAATTGCTAATATAATTCCAGCAGACTCTTAGCATCTCTACGAGTGAGAAAGTCTCATCGTAGTCAACTCCTTGAACTTGTCGGAAAACATCTTAACGACAAGTGGAGCTTTCTTAATGGTGATACTTACCATCATTCTCCGTCTTCCTTTTAAAATCCATATGTACCTAATAGCCTTACGACCATCAAGTAGTTCTTCCAAAGTCTACACTTTGTTTTCATATATGGATCCTCTCTCGGATTATATGGCCTTGAGCCATTTTGGAATCCAGGCCCACCATCGCTTCTCCATAGCTCGTAGGTTCATTGTTGTATAGCAACATGACTTCCAAGACAGGATTACGTACCACTCTGAAGTAGCACGCATCCTTGTCATCCCACGAGGTTTGGCAGTGACTTGATCTGAAGTTTCATGATCACTATCATAAGCTTCCACTTCAATTGGTGTAGGTGCCACAGGAACAGCTCCCTGTGCCCTGTCACACACTAGTTGAAGAGACGGTTCAATAACCTCATCAAGTCTCCCACTCAATTCGTTCGAGAGAAACTTTTCCTCGAGAAAGGACCCGATTCTAGAAACAATCCCTTATTGCTTAGGATCTGAGACAGGAGGTATACCCAACTGTTTTGGCTGTCCTATGAAGATGCAATTATCCGCTTTGGGTTCGAGCTTATCAGCCTGAAACTTTTTCACATAAGCGTCGCAGCCCCAAACTTTTAAGAAATGACAGCTTAGGTTTCTCTAAACCATAGTTCATACGGTGTCATCTCATCGGAATTATGTGGTGCCCTACTTAAAGTGAATGTGGTTGTCTCTAATGCCTAACCCATAAACTATCGTGGTAATTCGATAAGAGACATCATGATATGCATCATATCCAATAGGGTGCAGTTATGATGTTCGGACACACCATCACACTATGGTGTTCCAGGCTGTATTAGTTGTGAAACAATTTCCACAATGTCTTAATTCTGTGCCAAACTCATAATTCAGATATTCATCTCTATGATCATATCATAGATCTTTTTATCCTCTTGTCACGACGATCTTTCAACTTCACCCTGAAATTACTTGAACCTTTCAATAATTCAGACTCGTGATTCATCAAGTAAATATACTCAACATCTACTAAAATCATCTGTGAAGTAAGAACATAACGATATCCACTACACGCCTCAGCACTCATTGGACTGCACACATCAAAATGTATTACTTCCAACAAGTTGCTTTCTAGTTCCATTTTACTGAAAACGAGGCTTTCAGTCATCTTGCCCATGTGGTATGATTTGCATATCTCAAGTGAATCAAAATCAAGTGAGTCCAAACGGTCCATTTGCAAGGAGTTTCTTCATGCATATACACCAATAGGCATGGTTCGCATGTCTCAAACTTTTCAAAACGAGTGAGCCCAAAGATCCATCAACATGGAGCTTCTTCATGAGTTTTATACCGATATGACTTACGTGGCAGTGCCACAAGTAGGTGGTACTATCATTACTATCTTATATATTTTTGGCATGAACATGTGTATCACTACGATCGAGATTTAATAAACCATTCGTTTTAGGTGCAAGACCATTGAAGGTATTATTCAAATAAACAGAGTAACCATTATTCTCCTTAAATGAATAACCGTACTGCGATAGACATAATCCAATCATGTCTATGCTCAACACAAACACCAATCTCGATGGTAGAGGGAGCGTGCGATGCTTGATCACATCAAGCTTGGAAAAAACTTCCAACACATATCGCCAGCTCACCTTTAGCTAGTCTTCGTAGCCTTTTATTTCGAGTTTACTAACACTTAGCAACCGAACCGGTATCTAATACCATGGTGCTACTAGGAGTACTAGTAAAATACACATTAACACAATGTATATCCAATATACTTCTATTGACCTTGCCAGCCTTCTCATCTACCAAGTATCTAGGGTAATTCTGCTCCAGTGGCTGTTCCCCTTATTACAGAAGCACTTAGTCTCGGGTTTGGGTTCAACCTTGGGTTTCTTCACTAGAGCAGCAGCTGAATTGCCGTTTCATGAAGTATCCCTTCTTTCCCTTGCCCTTCTTGAAACTAGTGGTTTCACCAACCATCAACAATTGATGCTCCTTCTTGATTTCTACTTTTGTGGTGTCAAACATTGCAAATATCTCAAGGATCATCATATATGTCCCCGATATATTATAGTTCATCATGTAGCTCTAGCAGCTTGGTGGTAATGACTTCGGAGAAACATCACTATCTCATCTGGAAGATCAACTCCCACTCGATTCAAATGATTGTTGTACTCAGACAATCTGAGCACAAGCTCAACAATTGAGCTTTTCTCCCTTAGTTTGCAGGCTAAGAAAATCGTCGGAGGTCTTATACCTCTTGACGTGGGCACGAGCCTGAAATCCCAATTTCAGCCCTCGAAACATCTCATATGTTTCGCGACGTTTCAAAACGTCTTTGGTACCTGAACTCTAAACCGTTTAACTGAACTATCACGTAGTTATCAAAATGTGTATGTCAGATGTTCGCAACATCCACAAACGACATTCGAGGCTCAGCACACTGAGCGGTGCATTAAGGACATAAGCCTTCTATGAAGCAATGAGGACAATCCTCAGTTTACGGACCTAGTCCGCATAATTGCTACTATCATCTTTCAACTAAATTTTCTCTAGGAACATATCTAAACAGTAGAACTGAAGCGCGAGCTACGACATAATTTGCGAAGACCTTTTGACTATGTTCAGGATAATTAAGTTCATCTTATGAACTCCCACTTAGATAGACATCCCTCTAGTCATCTAAGTGATTACATGATCCGAGTCAACTAGGCCGTGTCCGATCATCACGTGAGACGGACTAGTCAACATCGGTGAACATCTTCATGTTGATCGTATCTCCCATACGACTCATGCTCGACCTTTCGGTCTCTTGTGTTCCGAGGCCATGTCTGTACATGCTAGGCTCGTCAAGTCAACCTAAGTGTTTTGCATGTGTTCCGAGGCCATGTCTGTACATGCTAGGCTCGTCAACACCCGTTGTATTCGAACGTAAGAATCTATCACACCCGATCATCATGTGGTGCTTCGAAACGATGAACTTTCGCAGCGGTGCACAGTTAGGGGGAACACTTTCTTGAAATTTTAGTGAGGGATAATCTTATTTACTACCGTCGTTCTAAGCAAATAAGATGTATAAACATGATAAACATCACATGCAATCAAATAGTGACATGATATGGCCAATATCATATTGCTCCTTTTGATCTCCATCTTCAGGGCTCCATGATCAACATCGTCACCGGCATGACACCATGATCTCCATCATCATGCTCTCCATCATTGTGTCTCCATGAAGTTGCCTCGCCAACTTATTACTTCTACTACTATGGCTACCGGTTAGCAATAAAGTAAAGTAATTACTGTTGGGAAACGTTGCAGAAAACAAAAAAATTTCCTACGGTTTCACCAAGATCCATCTATGAGTTCATCTAGCAACGAGTGATTGGATGCATCTACATACCTTTGTAGATCGCGAGCGGAAGCGTTCAAAGAACGGGGATGAGGGAGTCGTACTCGACATGATCCAAATCACCGATGACCGAGCGCCGAATGGACGGCACCTCCGCGTTCAACACACCTACGGAGCGGATGATGTCTCCTCCTTCTTGATCCAGCAAGGGGGAAGGAGAGGTTGATGATGATCCAGCAGCATGACGGCGTGGTGGTGGATGCAGCAGAACTCCGGCACGGCTTCACCAAGCAACCGTGGGAGGAGGAAGAGGTGTAGCAGGGGGAGGGAGGTGCCAAGCTCAGGGTGCGGCTGCCCCCTCCCTTCCCCCCTTTATATAGGCCCCTTGGGGGGGGGGGGCGCCGGCCCTTGGGAGATCCAATCTCCAAGGGGGGCGGTGGCCAAGGGGGGTGGAGTGCCCCCCAAGGCAAGTGGGGCGCCCCACCACCCTAGGGTTCCAACCCTAGGCGCAGGGGGTGGGCCCAGGGGGGCGCACCAGCCCACTAAGGGCTGGTTCCCCTCCCCACTTCAGCCCATGGGGCCCTCCGGGATGGGTGGCCCCACCCGGTGGACCCCCGGGACACTTCTGGTGGTCCCGGTACAATACCGGGTGACCCCGAAACTTTCCCGATGGCTGAAACAGCACTTCCTATATATAATTCTTTACCTCCGGACCATTCCGAAACTCCTCGTGACGTCCGGGATCTCATCCGGGACTCCGAGCAACATTCGGTTTGCTGCATACTCATATTCATACAACCCTAGCGTCACCGAACCTTAAGTGTGTAGACCCTACGGGTTCGGGAGACATGCAGACATGACCGAGACGGCCCTCCGGTCAATAACCAACAGCGGGATCTGGATACCCATGTTGGCTCCCACATACTCCTCGATGATCTCATCGGATGAACCACGATGTCGAGGATTCAAGCAACCCCGTATACAATTCCCTTTGTCAATCGGTACGTTACTTGTCCGAGACTCGATCGTCGGTATCCCAATACCTCGTTCAGTCTCGTTACTGGCAAGTCACTTTACTCGTACCGTAATGCATGATCCTGTGACCAAACACTTGGTCTCTTTGAGCTCATTATGATGATGCATTACCGAGTGGGCCCAGAGATACCTCTCCGTCATACGGAGTGACAAATCCCAGTCTTGATCCGTGTCAACCCAACAGACACTTTCGGAGATACCCGTAGTATACCTTTATAGTCACCCAGTTATGTTGTGACGTTTGGTACACCCAAAGCACTCCTACGGCATCCGGGAGTTACATGATCTCATGGTCTAAGGAAAGGATACTTGACATTGGAAAAACTCTAGCAAACGAACTATATGATCTTGTGCTATGTTTAGGATTGGGTCTTGTCCATCACATCATTCTCCTAATGATGTGATCTCGTTATCAATGACATCCAATGTCCATAGTCAGGAAACCATGACTATCTGTTGATCAACGAGCTAGTCAACTAGAGGCTTACTAGGGACATGTTGGTGTCTATTATTCACACATGTATTACGATTTCCAGATAACACAATTATAGCATGAATAAAGACAATTATCATGAACAAGGAAATATAATAGTAATGCTTTTATTATTGCCTCTAGGGCATATTTGTTGGGGAACGTAGTAATTTCAAAAAATTTCCTACGCACATGCAAGATCATGGTGATGCATAGAAACGAGAGGGGAGAGTGTTGTCTACGTACCCTCGTAGACCGCAACGGAAGCGTTGACGCAACGTAGAGGAAGTAGTCGTACATCTTCTCGATCCGACCGATCCAAGCACCGTTACTCCGGCACCTCCGAGTTCTTAGCACACGTACAGCTCGATGACGCTCCCCGGGCTCTGATCCAGCAAAGCTTCGGGGATGAGTTCCGTCAGCACAACGGCTGGTGATGATGATGATGTTCTACCAATGCAGGGCTTCGCCTAAGCACTACAATGATATGATCGAGGTGGAATATGGTGGCAGGGGGCACCGCACACGGCTAAGGAACGATCACGTGGATCAACTTGCGTCTCCTAGGGTGCCCCCTGCCCCCGTATATAAAGGAGCAAGGGGGAGGCCGGCCGGCCCTATGGGGCACGCCAAGGGGAGGGGGAGTCCTCCTCCTAGTGGGAGTAGGACTCCCCTTTCCTAGTCCAACTAGGAGTCTTGAGGGGGAAGGAAAGAGAGGGAGAGGGAGAGGGAAAGGGGGGCCGCGCCCCCCCTCCTAGTCCAATTCGGACTCCCCATGAGGGGGGGGGGCGCCACCTCTTGGGCTGCTGCCCTCTCTCTCCCCTCAGGCCCAATAAGGCTCATTACTTCCCCGGGGGGTTCCGGTAACCCCTCCGGCACTCCGGTTTTATCCGAAATCACCCGGAACACTTCCGTTGTCCGAATATAGCCATCCAATATATCAATCTTTATGTCTCGACCATTTCGAGACTCCTCGTCATGTCCGTGATCACATCCGGGACTCCGAACTAACTTCGGTCCATCAAAATGCATAAACTCATAGTAACTGTCATCATAACGTTAAGCGTGCGGACCCTACGGTTCGAGAACAATGTAGACATGACTGAGACACATCTCCGGTCAATAACCAATAGCGGGACCTAGATGCCCATATTGGCTCCTACATATTCTACGAAGATCTTTATCGGTCAGACCGCATAACAACATACGTTGTTCCCTTTGTCATCGGTATGTTACTTGCTCGAGATTCGATCATCGGTATCCAATACCTAGTTCAATCTCGTTACCGGTAAGTCTCTTTACTCGTTCCATAAATACATCATCTCGCAACTAACTCATTAGTTGCAATGCTTGCAAGGCTTATGTGATGTGCATTACCGAGAGGGCCCAGAGATACCTCTCCGACAATCGGAGTGACAAATCCTATTCTCGAAATACGCCAACCCAACATCTACCTTTGGAGACACCTGTAGAGCTCCTTTATAATCACCCAGTTACGTTGTGACGTTTGGTAGCACACAAAGTGTTCCTCCGGCAAACGAGAGTTGCATAATCTCATAGTCATAGGAACATGTATAAGTCATGAAGAAAGCAATAGCAACATACTAAACGATCGGGTGCTAAGCTAATGGAATGGGTCATGTCAATCAGATCATTCACCTAATGATGTGATCCCGTTAATCAAATAACAACTTCTTTGTTCATGGTTAGGAAACATAACCATCTTTGATTAACGAGCTAGTCAAGTAGAGGCATACTAGTGACACTGAGTTTGTCTATGTATTCACACATGTATTATGTTTCCGGTTAATACAATTCTAGCATGAATAATAAACATTTATCATGATATAAGGAAATAAATAATAACTTTATTATTGCCTGTAGGGCATATTTCCTTCAATATTTCCAACAGTCTCCCACTTGCACTAGAGTCAATAATCCAGTTACATTGTGATGAATCGAACACCCATACAGTTCTGGTGTTGATCATGTTTTGCTCTAGGGAGAGGTTTAGTCAACGGATCTGCTACATTCAGGTCCGTATGTACTTTACAAATATCTATGTCTCCATCTTGAACATTTTCACGAATGGAGTTGAAGCGACACTTGATGTGCCTGGTCTTCTTGTGAAACTTGGGCTCCTTGGCAAGTGCAATAGCTCCAGTGTTGTCACAGAAGAGTTTGATTGGCCCCGACGCATTGGGTATGACTCCTAGGTCGGTGATGAACTCCTTCACCCAAATTGCTTCATGCGCTGCCTCCGAGGCTGCCATGTACTCCACTTCACATGTAGATCCCGCCACGACGCTCTTCTTGCAACTGCACCAGCTTACCGCCCCACCATTCAAAATATACACGTATCCAGTTTGTGACTTGGAGTCATCCAGATCTGTGTCGAAGCTAGCGTCGACGTAACCTTTTACGACGAGCTCTTCGTCACCTCCATAAACGAGAAACATTTCCTTAGTCCTTTTCAGGTACTTCAGGATATTCCTGACCGCTGTCCAGTGTTCCTTGCCGGGAATACTTTGGTATCTTCCTACCAAACTTACGGCAAGGTTTACATCAGGTCTGGTACACAGCATGGCATACATAATAGAACCTATGGCTGAGGCATAGGGGATGACACTCATCTCTTCTATATCTTCTGCCGTGGTCGGACATTGAGCTGAGCTCAATTTCACACCTTGTAACACAGGCAATAACCCCTTCTTAGACTGATCCATATTGAATTTCTTCAATATCTGATCAAGGTATGTGCTTTGTGAAAGACCTATGAGGCGTCTTGATCTATCTCTATAGATCTTGATGCCTAATATATAAGCAGCTTCTCCAAGGTCCTTCATTGAAAACTCTTATTCAAGTAGGCCTTAATGTTGTCCAAGAGTTCTATATCATTTCCCATCAAAAGTATGTCATCTACATATAATATGAGAAATGCTACAGAGCTCCCACTCACTTTCTTGTAAACGCAGACTTCTCCATAAGTCTGCGTAAACCCAAACGCTTTGATCATCTCATCAAAGCGAATGTTCCAACTCCGAGATGCTTGCACCAGCCCATAAATCGAGCGTTGGAGCTTGCACACCTTGTCAGCATTCTTAGGATCGACAAAACCTTCCGGCTGCATCATATACAATTCTTCCTTAAGGAAACCATTAAGGAATGCCGTTTTGACGCCCATTTGCCATATCTCATAATCATAGTATGCGGCAATCGCTAACATAATTCGGACGGACTTCAGCTTCGCTACCGGTGAGAAAGTCTCATCGTAGTCAACCCCTTGAACTTGTCGATAACCCTTAGCGACAAGCCGAGCTTTATAGATGGTCACTTTACCATCCGCGTCTGTCTTCTTCTTAAAGATCCATTTATTTTCTATGGCTCACCGCTCAACAGGCAAGTCAGTCAAAGTCCATACTTCGTTTTCATATATGGATCCTATCTCGGATTTCATGGCTTCTAGCCATTTGTCAGAATCCGGGCCCGCCATCGCTTCTTCATAGTTCGAAGGTTCACCGTTGTCTAACAACATGATTTCCAAGACAGGGTTGCCGTACCACTCTGGAACGTGTCCTTGTGGACCTACGAAGTTCAGTAGCAACTTGAGCTGAAGTTTCATGATCATCATCATTAACTTCCTCTCTAGTCGGTGCAGGCACCTCAGGAACATTTTCTTGAGTTGCGCCATTTTCCGGTTCAAGAGGCAATACTTCCTCAAGTTCTACTTTCCTCCCACTTACTTCTTTCGAGAGAAACTCTTTCTCTAGAAAGGATCCATTCTTGGTAACAAAGATCTTGCCTTCGAATCTGAGGTAGAAGGTATACCCAATAGTTTCTTTAGGATATCCTATGAAGACGCATTTTTCCGACTTGGGTTCGAGCTTTTCAGGTTGAAGTTTCTTGACATAAGCATCGCATCCCCAAACTTTCAGAAACGACAGCTTAGGTTTCTTCCCAAACCATAATTCATACGGTGTCGTCTCAACGGATTTCGACGGAGCCCTATTTAAAGTGAATGCGGCAGTCTCTAAAGCATAGCCCCAAAATGATAGCGGTAAATCAGTAAGAGACATAATAGATCGCACCATATCTAATAGAGTGCGATTACGACGTTCGGACACACCATTACGCTGAGGTGTTCCAGGCGGCGTGAGTTGTGAAACTATTCCACATTTTCTTAAGTGTGTGCCAAATTCGTGACTCAAGTATTCTCCTCCACGATCTGATCGTAGAAACTTGATTTTCCTGTCACGTTGATTCTCAACCTCACTCTGAAATTCCTTGAACTTTTCAAAGGTCTCAGACTTGTGTTTCATTAAGTAGACATACCCGTATCTACTCAAGTCATCAGTGAGGGTGAGAACATAACGATAGCCACCGCGAGCCTCAACACTCATTGGACCGCACACATCAGTATGTATGATTTCCAATAAGTTGGTTGCTCGCTCCATTGTTCCTGAGAACGGAGTCTTGGTCATTTTACCCATGAGGCATGGTTCGCATGTGTCAAATGATTCATAATCAAGAGACTCTAAAAGTCCATCTGCATGGAGCTTCTTCATGCGTTTGACACCTATGTGACCAAGGCGGCAGTGCCACAAGTATGTGGAACTATCATTATCAACCTTACATCTTTTGGTATTCACACTATGAACATGTGTAGCATTACGCTCGAGATTCATTAAGAATAAACCATTCACCATCGGAGCATGACCATAAAACATATCTCTCATATAAATAGAACAACCATTATTCTCGGATTTAAATGAGTAGCCATCTCGAATTAAACGAGATCCCGATACAATGTTCATGCTCAAAGCTGGCACTAAATAACAATTATTGAGGTTTAAAACTAATCCCGTAGGTAAATATAGAGGTAGCGTGCTGACGGCGATCACATCGACCTTGGAACCATTCCCGACGCGCATCGTCACCTCGTCCTTTGCCAGTCTCCGCTTATTCTGCAGCTCCTGCTTTGAGTTACAATGTGAGCAACTTCACCGGTATCAAATACCCAGGAGCTACTACGAGTACTGGTAAGGTACACATCAATTACATGTATATCACATATACCTTTTGTTTTGTCGGCCTTCTTGTCCGCTAAGTATTTGGGGCAGTTCCGCTTCCAGTGACCACTTCCCTTGCAATAAAAGCACTCAGTCTCGGGCTTGGGTCCATTCCTTGGCTTCTTCCCGGCAGCTTGCTTGCCAGGCGCGGCACCTCCCTTGCCGTCCTTCTTGAAGTTCTTTTTACCCTTGCCCTTCTTGAACTTAGTGGTTTTATTGACCATCAACACTTGATGTTCCTTCTTGACTTCTACCTCTGCTGATTTCAGCATTGCAAATAATTCAGGAATGGTCTTTTCCATCCCCTGCATATTGAAGTTCATCACAAAGCTCTTGTAGCTTGGTGGAAGAGACTGGAGGATTCTGTCAATGACCGCATCATCCGGGAGATTAACTCCCAGCTGAGTCAAGCGGTTATGTAACCCAGACATTGTGAGTATGTGCTCACTGACAGAACTATTTTCCTCCATCTTACAGCTGAAAAACTTGTCGGAGACTTCATATCTCTCGACCCGGGCATGAGCTTGAAAAACCATTTTCAGGTCTTCGAACATCTCATATGCTCCATGTCTCTCAAAACGCTTTTGGAGCCCCGGCTCTAAGCTGTAAAGCATGCCGCACTGAACAAGGGAGTAGTCATCAGCACGTGTCTGCCAAGCGTTCATAACGTCTTGGTTCTGTGGGACGGGTGCGTCACCTAGCGGTGCTTGTAGGACATATTCTTTCTTGGCAGCTATGAGGATGATCCTCAGGTTCCGGACCCAGTCCATATAGTTGCTGCCATCGTCTTTCAGCTTGGTTTTCTCTAGGAACGCGTTGAAGTTGAGGACTACGTTGGCCATTTGATCTACAAGACATATTGTAAATACTTTAGACTAAGTTCATGATAATTAAGTTCATCTAATCAAATTATTCAATGAACTCCCACTTAGATAGACATCCCTCCAGTTATCTAAGTATAACATGATCCAAATCAACTAGGCCGTGTCCGATCATCACGTGAGACGGACTAGTCAACATCGGTGAACATCTTCATGTTGATCGTATCTTCTATACGACTCATGCTCGACCTTTCGGTCTTCTATGTTCCGAGGCCATGTCTGTACATGCTAGGCTCGTCAAGTCAACCTAAGTGTTTGCATGTGTAAATCTGTCTTACACCCGTTGTATGTGAACGTTGGAATCTATCACACCCGATCATCACGTGGTGCTTCGAAACAACGAACTGTCGCAACGGTGCACAGTTAGGGGGAACACTTTCTTGAAATTATTATGAGGGATCATCTTATTTACTACCGTCGTTCTAAGCAAACAAGATGTACAAAACATGATAAACATCACATGCAATCAAATAATAATAGTGACATGACATGGCCAATATCACATAGCTCCTTTGATCTCCATCTTGGGGCTCCATGATCATCTTGTCACCGGCATGACACCATGATCTCCATCATCATGATCTCCATCATCGTGTCTCCATGAAGTTCCTCGCCAACTATTACTTCTACTACTATGGCTAACGCGTTTAGCAATAAAGTAAAGTAATTTACATGGCGTTTCTCAATGACACGCAGGTCATACAAAAATAAAGACAACTCCTATGGCTCCTGCCGGTTGTCATACTCATCGACATGCAAGTCGTGATTCCTATTACAATAGCATGAATATCTCATACATCACATATATATCATTCATCATTCATCACAACTTTGGCCATATCACATCACAGAACACTTGCTGCAAAAACAAGTTAGACGTCCTCTAATTGTTGTTGCAAGTTTTACGTGGCTGCAATAGGGTTCTAGCAAGAACGTTTTCTTACCTACGTGAAAGCCACAACGCGATTTGTCAACTTCTATTTACCCTTCATAAGGACCCTTTTCATCGAATCCGCTCCAACTAAAGTGGGAGAGACAGACACCCGCCAGCCACCTTATGCAACTTGTGCATGTTAGTCGGTGGAACCGGTCTCAGTAAGCGTACGTGTAAGGTTGGTCCGGGCCGCTTCATCCCACAATACCGCTGAAGCAAGATAAGACTAGTAGCGGCAAGAAAGTTGACAACATCTACGCCCACAACAAATTGTGTTCTACTCGTGCAAAGAGAACTACGCATAGACCTAGCTCATGATGCCACTGTTGGGGAACGTTGCAGAAAACAAAAAAAATTCCTACGGTTTCACCAAGATCCATCTATGAGTTCATCTAGCAACGAGTGATCGGATGCATCTACATACCTTTGTAGATCGCGAGCGCAAGCGTTCAAAGAACGGGGATGAGGGAGTCGTACTCGACGTGATCCAAATCACCGATGACCGAGCACCGAACGGACGGCACCTCCGCGTTCAACACACGTACGGAGCGGATGACGTCTCCTCCTTCTTGATCCAGCAAGGGGGAAGGAGAGGTTGATGATGATACAGCAGCACGACGGCGTGGTGGTGGATGCAGCAGAACTCCGGCAGGGCTTCGCCAAGCAACCGTGGGAGGAGGAAGAGGTGTAGCAGGGGGAGGGAGGCGCCAAGCTCAGGGTGCGGCTGCCCCCTCCCTTTCCCCCCTTTATATAGGCCCCTTGGGGGGGGGGGGGGCGCCGGCCCTTGGGAGATCCAATCTCCAAGGGGGGCGGCGGCCAAGGGGGTGGAGTGCCCCCCAAGGCAAGTGGGGCGCCCCACCACCCTAGGGTTCCAACCCTAGGCGCAGGGGGTGGGCCTAGGGGGGCGCACCAGCCCACTAAGGGCTGGTTCCCCTCCCCACTTCAGCCCATGGGGCCCTCCGGGATGGGTGGCCCCACCCGGTGGACCCCCGGGACACTTCCGGTGGTCCCGGTACAATACCGGGTGACCCCGAAACTTTCCCGATGGCTGAAACAACACTTCCTATATATAATTCTTTACCTCCGGACCATTCCGAAACTCCTCGTGACGTCCGGGATCTCATCCGGGACTCCGAACAACATTCGGTTTGCTGCATACTCATATTCATACAACCCTAGCGTCACCGAACCTTAAGTGTGTAGACCCTACGGGTTCGGGAGACATGCAGACATGACCGAGACGGCTCTCCGGTCAATAACCAACAGCGGGATCTGGATACCCATGTTGGCTCCCACATACTCCTCGATGATCTCATCGGATGAACCACGATGTCGAGGATTCAAGCAACCCGTATACAATTCCCTTTGTCAATCGGTACGTTACTTGTCCGAGACTCGATCGTCGGTATCCCAATACCTCGTTCAGTCTCGTTACCGGCAAGTAACTTTACTCGTACCGTAATGCATGATCCTGTGACCAAACACTTGTTCACTTTGAGCTCATTATGATGATGCATTACCGAGTGGGCCCAGAGATACCTCTCCGTCATATGGAGTGACAAATCCCAGTCTTGATCCGTGTCAACCCAACAGACACTTTTGGAGATACCCGTAGTATACCTTTATAGTCACCCAGTTACGTTGTGACGTTTGGTACACCCAAAGCACTCCTACGGCATCCAGGAGTTACACGATCTCATGGTCTAAGGAAAGGATACTTGACATTGGAAAAACTCTAGCAAACGAACTATACGATCTTGTGCTATGTTTAGGATTGGGTCTTGTCCATCACATCATTCTCCTAATGATGTGATCTCGTTATCAATGACATCCAATGTCCATAGTCAGGAAACCATGACTATCTGTTGATCAACGAGCTAGTCAACTAGAGGCTTACTAGGGACATGTTGGTGTCTATTATTCACACATGTATTACGATTTCCGGATAACACAATTATAGCATGAATAAAGACAATTATCATGAACAAGGAAATATAATAATAATGCTTTTATTATTTCCTCTAGGGCATATTTCCAACAATTACATGACGTTGTTCAATGACACGCAGGTCATTCAATAAATAAAGACAACTCCTATGGCTCCTGCCGGTTGTCATACTCATCGACATGCAAGTCGTGATTCCTATTACAAGAACATGATCAATCTCATACATCACATATCATTCATCACATTCTTCTTGGCCATATCACATCACATAGCATACCCTGCAAAAACAAGTTAGACCTCATCTAATTGTTGTTTGCATGTTTTACGTGGCTGCTATGGGTTTCTAGCAAGAACGTTTCTTACCTACGCAAAGACCACAACGTGATATGCCAATTGCTATTTACCCTTCATAAGGACCCTTTTCATCGAATCCGTTCCGACTAAAGTGGGAGAGACTGGCACCCGCTAGCCACCTTATGCAACTAGTGCATGTCAGTTCGGTGGAACCTGTCTCAGGTAAGAGTACGTGTAAGGTCGGTCCGGACCGCTTCATCCCACAATACCGTCGAAACAAGATTGGACTAGTAACGGTAAGCATATTGAACAAAATCAACGCCCACAACAACTTTGTGTTCTACTCGTGCATAGTAACTACGCAATAGACCTAGCTCATGATGCCACTGTTGGGGAACGTAGCAGAAATTCAAAATTTTCCTACGAGTCACCAAGATCTATCAATGGAGAGACCAGCAACGAGGGGAAGGAGAGTGCATCTACATACACTTCTAGATCGCTAAGCAGAAGCGTTCAAGAGAACGGGGTTGAAGGAGTCGTACTCGTTGTGATCCAAATCACCGGAGATCCTAGTGCCGAACGGACGGCACCTCCGCGTTCAACACACGTACAGCCCGGTGACGTCTCCCATGCCTTGATCCAGCAAGGAGAGAGGGAGAGGTTGAGGAAGACTCCATCCAGCAGGAGCACAACGGCGTGGTGGTGGTGGAGGAGCGTGGTACTCTAGCAGGGCTTCGCCAAGCACCGCAAGAGACAAGGAGGGAGAAGGGTAGGGCTGCGCCAAGAAGGAGAGGAACTCGTGTGTATTGGGCAGCCCATACCTCAACTATATATAGGGGAAGGGAAGGGGCTGCGCCCCCACCTAGGGTTCCCTCCCTAGGGGTGGCGGCATCCCCCTAGATCGCATCTAGGGGCGGCCAAGGGGAGGGGAGAGGGGGAGGCGCACCAGGGTGGGCCTTAGGGCCCAACTGCCCTAGGGTTTGCCCCCTTCTCCTCTCCCTTGCGCCTTGGGCCTTGGTGGGGGGCGCACCAGCCCACCTGGGGCTGATCCCCTCCCACACTTGGCCCATGCATCCCTCCGGGCTTGTGGCCCCACTTGGTGGACCCCCGGAACCCTCCCGGTGGTCCCGGTATGTTACCGATAAAACCCGAAACTTTTCCGGTGATCAAAACAGGACTTCCCATATATAAATCTTTACCTCCGGACCATTCTGGAACTCCTCGTGATGTCCGGGATCTCATCCGGGACTCCGAACAACATTCGGTAACCACGTATATCTATTCCCTATAACCCTAGTGTCATCGAACCTTAAGTGTGTAGACCCTACGGGTTCAGGAGACATGCAGACATGACCGAGATGACTCTCCGGTCAATAACCAACAGCGGGATCTGGATACCCATGCTGGCTCCCACATGCTCCATGATGATCTCATCGGATGAACCACGATGTCAAGGACTTAATCAATCCCGTATACAATTCCCTTTGTCTAGCGGTACGATACTTGCCCGAGATTCGATCGTCGGTATCCCGATACCTTGTTCAATCTCGTTACTGGCAAGTCTCTTTACTCGTTCCGTAACACACCATCCCATGATCAACTCCTTGGTCACATTGTGCACATTATGATGATGTCCTACCGAGTGGGCCCAGAGATACCTCTCCGTTTACACGGAGTGACAAATCCCAGTCTCGATTCGTGCCAACCCAACAGACACTTTCGGAGATACCTGTAGTGTATCTTTATAGCCACCCAGTTCCGTTGTGATGTTTGGCACACCCAAAGCACTCCTACGGTATCCGGGAGTTGCACAATCTCATGGTCTAAGGAAATGATACTTGACATTAGAAAAGCTCTAGCATACGAACTAGATGATCTTGCGCTAGGCTTAGGATTGGGTCTTGTCCATCACATCATTTTCCTAATGATGTGATCCCGTTATCAATGACATCCAATGTCCATGGTCAGGAAACCGTAACCATCTATTGATCAACGAGCTAGTCAACTAGAGGCTTACTAGGGACATGGTGTTGTCTATGTATCCACACATGTATCTGAGTTTCCTATCAATACAATTCTAGCATGGATAATAAACGATTATCATGAACAAGGAAATATAATGATAATCAATTTATTATTGCCTCTAGGGCATATTTCCAACACCAGTTGAGGGGGTCCTCCGTGCCGTCATAGGTGGCGAAGTCGATCTCGGCGAACCGCGGCGGTGTCTGGGTCGGAGCGTCGTGCCGAGCTGGCTCGGAGATGCGGAGCAGCGAGGCGGGTGGCGCCTGGTCGGAGTACTCCGGGTAGGGACTGGCGGAACCGGATGGCCCACCGAACTGCGGGAACGGAGTCGGCTGTTCGGGGGCCGTGGTGTAGACCGGCGATGGCGAAGACCCAGCCGCCCACGCTGGAAGTGGCGCCGGGGGCGGAAATCGGACCTGATGGATCGGGAGGCCGGCCGGCGAGGGTACCCCCGAGCTGGGCAGGGGCGGCGCCGGTGGGTGCAGCGGAAGCAGCGGGGGCTGGACGGGGGCAGCGGCTGCCGGGGACGGCAACGGCTGCAGGTGCCAGAGGGGCGCCGTCGATAGTGGCGGCGGCAGATGCCACAGGCCCGCGGCGGCTGGTGGTGGCCCGCTGGAGTTTCCCGTCTGGAATGGCAACAGCAAGGGCCCGCCGCCTGCGGGTGCACCCGGAAACAGCCACGGCGCAGGGTGGCCGTAGGTGGCGATCGACGCAGCCGGCGGGAGGCCGTATGCTCCTACCATGTACTGGTGGTACTGGTGCATGTGGAGCCCTTGGACGGTCGTCACGAGCTGCTGCAGCGTGCTGGTCATCTGTTCCGGCGTGAAGACGGCGGCTGGCAGCGGCGCGGAAGTGATGGGGGCCGGCGGTGGTGAGGAGCCCGCGGTGGTGACCGGGCCTGACAGCGTGGGGGCCCCGGTGGTGGTCATCGGGGCGGACGTCATCGGCACAGTGGTCATCGGTGCGGAGATGGAGACGGGCAGCGGCGGCGATGGTGTTGACGAAGACATGATCGGACCCAAGTCTCTAGATACCAAATTGGTAGAAACTTGTACCGTACCAGGCCTGATGCGTAAGCAGTAAGGGAAGGAGGTGGCTGGGCGAGGCGATGAGCGGCCTCGCCGGCGGTTAGGCGCCGTCGCGGGAGAGGAGGGTGGCGGCAGTGGCGCAAGGGCAGGGGGCGGCTAGGATTCCGGCTCCTCTGAAAGCCGGGCAATAGAAATAATATTCTTAGGGTCTGTCTATGTCACATCTAGACGTGAGATATTATCTCACATCTAACTCCCTCACACATCTAACTCCCTCATCCTTGATTTTTTTAAGTCTTCCATGAATTTGTTTTGTCCCTAAGGGTGAGGGAGTTAGATGTGAGATATTACCTCACATCTAGATGTGAAATAGCAAACCCGATATTCTTATTGCTTGATTTCAAAAAATAGTCTTATAGCCTATATTTATAATCTAGATAACTTGCATAAGAAATAACCTAAAATAAATTGCATAAGAATTAACGTAAAATAACTTATGAACTAAGATTACCCGGTGAGTCTAGCTAACCGGCCATAACAAGATGCCAGCCGGTCCGATTGGTCCTTTCGCCGGCGAAGAGACCCCTTATTTCTCAAGCCCGTCACTTATTAACTAGGAAGAGACAAGTTCACAGTATTCAAAGAAAATTGCAGCAATTAGTGGATGATGTCGTCACGGAGGACCAAGAGAATTCAAATACCAATCTGTTTTAATCAGTCAGTAGCAGGTCAGTTTAGAACAAACTCGGGACTGAAATATTAAAGAATGGAGTCTTTCATAGTTTTTCATAAATCACCCCTTTCTATCCGTTGATTTATGTTATTTATAAAGATTGACGGCTGCGATTTTAAAATAAAAAACCCCTTTATCACCTCCCTCTTTTCTTTCGTTGTTCCCACATAAGAAAGAACCGGCTTGAAGGAAAAAGATTAAAAGAACCGTCCTCAAAAAGCTTCAAAAGCAGCAATAGAGAAAACTGAATATGTTTCCTAACCGGCTTGAAAAACCAATCCCCGAGTCCCGAACTCCCGATCCGGCTAAGGTTCCTCCACCGGCGCTCTCCCACCGGGCTGCGTTGGCCTCCTCCTTGATCGCTCCCAAGCCCAGGAGCCCGGGCACAAGCATGGTGATGGCACCCTCCTCTGCGATCTAAACAGAACTCGATCGAATCCATCTCGATCAGTCGCCACTCCTCTGGTTCTCCGACGCCAGCCACCAGGCGCCTTGCCGCCGCCACCGCCGCACAATCCCGAACAAAAAGAAGACGCTCTTACCCCAGAGAACGTGTCGGGGTGGCCATGGCCATGGTGCCCCTGTCCCTCGCCTTACTGCCCTGCATTACGCCGCATGCGTGGCTGCGCTAGGTAGGCGACGCTGTGGACATGGGCGAGCTCCTCGATTAGATCCATCTTGCCAAGGCTCGTTCTGCTGCTGATGAGACCGAGGCCATCCACGGGCACGAGATAGAGCGGCGGAGGGCTGAGGCCTGCTGGGAGCTGGAGCAGATGCTTCACACGGTGGAACTGAACGTCTGACTCATTGATCCCAGGGCGTACGTGCTCAAGTGAACCAGGGATCCCAATCCATCTTCTTGGAGCGGAGAAATCAACACAGCATCCATCCGGCCCAACAAGTAAATTTAGGTTTGATTAATTAGCATGTATAGAGTGTCAGATGTATGTACGTGTAGTGTAGGTGTATACAAGTTCAGTTAGTCAACACCTAATTCTCCAAATTGTTGGCAGTTTTTTGTTAGTGCGATTGCAGTACCCTCTGGATCCACCTTGACGTCGTAGACCTCCGGTAGGACATAACCGGAGTGGGACAGTGTCAGTTCAGTTGTCGACGCCATGCAGGCAAGGCGGAGACAATGGAAGCTGCACGGGTGTTGTATGACATGGCTCCGGCAGCTCGTGGAGGGGTTACAACAGTCAAGAGGAGCACGTGAGGCTGAGCACCACACAAGAGAAGAGCCCTATCCATCATGGTTGTCGGCTTGCTCTCTCAAAGTTCTTTCATTGAGTTGTTCCCAACATGATTTTAATTATTTTGTCTGTCAAATTGAGGATTCTATTCCATCTCAAAGGAACAACTAGATCTTATGCTCTCTATATTTGATAGGTGCTTATCTATCCTGAAACTGCAACCCAAGTTGCACTGTCATCTGTATGCGTTTCAGAATGTTTAATGGTAACTGGCTGCAGTTCTGCCTTTGCGTTATAGGTTAGGTGGATTAGTTTTGTACAGGCGCAGAATCATAAGAGAGAACAAGAGTAAAATCTGCGTTTCAGATTGGTTCACTTGAACCTACAGAGTTGCTGATCTCATCCGGTTATCCTTTTGTGTGTTTGTGCCACAGGTTGTGATGCATCGACGACGAACGTGGTTTACAAGGTGATAGATTTTTTTTTATTTTTTATTTTAGAAAAGGAGGATTACCCCCGGCCTCTGCATCTGGGCGATGCATACGGCCACTTTATTAATTATTCTCACAAAACCTTACAAAGACATACAACAGCAAGACTAAAGCCACTTTCTCAGCAACAACTGTCGCTACACCTATCCAATCGATGAAGGGGCGCTGATAGTCTGGGCCTAATACCAAACAGACATCGCAGCCAAACCTAAACATCTAAGACCTGAGGTCCCAACCAGGACGCCTGCCGGGTATGGGGTACCTACCAGTCCGGCTCACTCCTCAACCAGGACGCCTGCTGGGTATGAGGCCGCCGCAGCCACCTGCCACCAAACCATCTTCAGAGTTGTACTGTTGCATCTACCTTGCACGGTCTAGCTACCGTCGACGCCACCATGACGCCAGACAGCTCCACCGCTCTGCGCTCGTCCATCCCGACACGGACACTCTGAAAGATCTGTCGTGCGTAGCACTTGCCGACTACGCATGACACAGCGTAGCACCTGTCGGTCAGGTATGACTTGACATCTCTTACCAGACGCATCTGACGCGGTTAGAACGCCGCTCCTCCTGCCAACCACCACACCATTGCCGCTGCTGGAACTGACACACGAAGCCGTTCACCCATAGCAACTCCCCCGAACGCCCAAGCCTCCCAAGACGGCGCCTCCATGGAGGTTACGACGCAAAGGGCGCCGCCGCCGTCCAATCCAAGACGGATTTTGGACTTTCGTCCGGGAACGGAACGGAGGTGGATAGGAGGGACCTCGACTTCACCATCAAGATGGGTAACGACGTCAAAGCCGTCGCCGATGCCGGGCCGACCAAAGTTTCCTCCGGTCCTCTTCCTGTCCAACCAATCTCCATCTGCTTTGGATCTGGCAGCAGCCAAGACCTGAAAACTCCAGAGAGGGAAGCACCATAAGGCTCAACACCTCCGGCGTAGATCCACCCAGGCACCGGATCAAGGAAGACCCGACCTGGCAGCGACGAAAGCCACCATCCTGCGCCGGCCGATGGCGATCAGGCACCGGATCCCGAAGAAACGGACCCGAGACCGACGGCGCACGCGACCACCAGATCCAGCGGCCGCAACACGCCGCGAGCACGAACCCCAACCGCCGGCGCGCAGTGCACGTCACGGCCAGGATCCATCTGCAGCGCCGCCGCACCCCGCAAAAACACGGCGCCTCCTCTCGATTGGCCGTCCCGCGCCAGCCCATTCGGGGAAAGGGGAAGGGAGCCCCGCCGCCGCCCCTGCCGGCCTGGCTTCGCCCGGCGGCGCTACTGGCGGCGGCGAGGATGGAGGAGATGCGGGAGAGTCCGGGCGCCGGCGGCTAGGGTTTCCCCCTGGTCGCCCACGGGGGCGACCGGAGGGGTACGCGAGGGGTACCAAGAATCCTACAAGGTGATAGATGTGGCCGATTTGTTTTCTTCTTTCAGGTACCTGCTACAAAATACAACCAAAGGCTCCATGTATGTGCTCTGAATTTCATGTTTACAGATTTATTTGCTTCGCATTTTAAGAATTATAGAAGTAAATGAGCTCCATATATGGTACTTGACAAATGTTTGGCTGAAATTGAACAAATAATTCTGATATCACATGTACATAGACTCTGGCGCGGCTGAATCATTCAAATACATATGTACGAACCTGACTGAAGAAAACAGAGACGGTGGCGGCACTTTGAGCTCTGCGTGTATTGCCCGTCCCCCTGTATCTCTCCAGCGTGTTTTCTCTCTCTCCTTCTAGAGTTGGCGAGCGCCGGCGGCGGGAATGGGCAGCGCCCAATCTGGGGCTTGGCAAGTGCGGATGGCTGCCGCATGGGTCCTGATGCATTTTTTTAGCAAAAGAGAGGCCGCCTCTCCAATTTCATGTAATGAAACCACATGGTCTTCTTACAATTTTCAGTGAACTACCAAACGAGGTCTTGATGCATATAGTCTTTATTATTCTGGTTGGATTTTCCTGGACTCTGCTCCTTGCCCGCAGGCCTCTTGGACGAAGCGTAGTCACTCGGTGCATGCATCATCATCCTTGTGCGCAGCGCTGCGATCGTTGCCAGCAGCAATATCCGATTGGCTGTGCGCTATACGTTCGCCGCCGGCACATATTACGTTCTTCCAGTCTTCCTCTGGATGATGCCGCTATGGCACACCTGTTGCAAGTCGGACACCCGGTGTTGTTAGAGCATTACTACTAGAACCTCTAAACCCTCAAACCCTTATAGCAGTTTTAAGGGTTGAGAAGTGCCATTTTTTGACCTTTTTAAGGGTTGAAAAACAGGGGCAAAGACTAGAACCCTCAAACCCAACCCTTAAACTGCTTTAAGGGTTGGATTTGAGGGTTCTAGTCTTTGCCTCAACCCCAGCCTTTAAAACTGTCATTTCATATATCACACATTTCATCACATTTCATCATATGACATATCACATTTGACATAAAACAATAATCATTCTAGTTATTATTACAACACCGAATAAAACAATAATCATTCAAATTATTACAACAATGTTTGAGCAAATTACACGAATTGTTCGAATCAAATAGGACATAGAAAAGTAAAACAAAGATACATCATGGGCCAATGCGCCGCCCATCCAACTGCCAGTGGTGCTCTATTAGATCATCCCGGAGCCGACCATGAGTGGTTGCATCCTCAATCTCACGATGTGCTTGAAGAAAAGCGTGTATGCGAGAAGGATTTCTTTCCGGTTGCACACGGGTACCAACATTGTCACAGAAACAAGGGAGGTTTAACCCTCTTTCATCCTCTAGGATCATGTTGTGTAGAATCACATAACATTTCATGATGTTCATCAAGGTTTTTTTGTCCCAAAACCGAGCTGGACCACGAACTATGGCAAACCTTGCTTGCAAAACACCGAAAGCTCTCTCAATATCCTTGCGGGCTGCCTCTTGTGCCTTGGTGAAATGAGCCTCTTTTCTTGTTAAGGGCACCCCATTTTTCTCCTTGATGGACTTCACAAGAGTTGCCCATTCGGGATAGATGCCATCGGTGAGATAGTATCCCATTGAGTACTCATTGTCCATGATTTTGTAGTTGCAAGCTGGAGCATCCCCAGAAATTAATCTTTTGAACAAAGGAGATCTATTGAGGATATTGATATCATTGAGTGTTCCCGGCAACCCAAAGAATGCATGCCAAATCCATGTGTCCTGAGATGCTACAGCCTCAAGCACAATGGTAGCATCACGACTTTTACCGCAATACATTCCGTGCCATGCCTTTGATTAATTTTTCCACCTCCAATGCATGCAGTCAAGACTACCTAGCATCCCCGGCCATCCCCTTTTTTCATTCATTTCCATTAATCTCTTTGTATCTTCCTCGTTTGGTGCCCGAAGATACTGCTCACCGTACAGCCGAATGACCAACTTGGCAAACCTACTGTTGACACCTGATTTTGGCAAGATACAGAGTGAAAGGGTTTTCAGCATGAGAAAGTTTCATATCGTCGAGTGGAACAACTTTGATGTTTAGGCTATCGCCATTCGACCTCATCTCAGTGGCCGAAGCTATATTCCGAGTGACAAAATTTAATGTTCTGAGTGCTTTTTGGTCGATTACGCCCTCAATATGACCTCAGATGAAGGAGTGCTCTGAAGGAATTGTCTTCGTCTTGTCGAGGCGATCGATTTTCATATATAATTCGTCTCAATCCGAGGTCGTATGAGGCCTGGAGAGACAAATCAAGATCAGGCTATGTTTTCAGTCGGAAAATCCAAGTGAAAAGTTTACCATCCGAGTGAAAGTTTACGGTCGAGTGAAAATTTACCGGTCGAGTGAAAGTTTGCTGACCGGATGAATATATTATTATCCAAGTGGAAATATAGTCATCCGAGTGGAAATATGGTCATCCGAGTGAAATTGTCCTCCAGGTGAAAATATTCCGAGTGAAAAGATTATCATCGGGACGAAAACTTGCCGATCGAATAAGATAGTGCCTTCCGAGTGGAAATATAGTCATCCGAGTGGAAATATAGTCATCCGAGTGAAAATATAGTCATCCGAGTGAAAGATTGTCTTCCGAGTGAAAAGTCCAGTCGGACGATCAAAGTGAATAACTCTAATCCGAGTGGATGAGCTCGAATCCAAGTGAAACTAAACATATGCCTGAAAGTTTATCAAGATGACCTCGGATGAAGAAGTGTTCAATACAGAAGTTGTGGGTATCATCAAGACGGTAAACTTAGATTTTGGAGTCATCCTCATCAGAGATAGTATATAGCCTACAAATTCACTACGAGACTCGGATAATCCAGTCTACTGCAAGACCGAGTCCGACTGGGAGATAAAGATGACCTCAAAAATTACTCAAGATGGCCTTATTTGGAAAAGTGATAAACATGAGAGATGTTCGTATCGTCGAGGCGCACAAGTTTGATATTTGGGCCGTCTTGATCGGAGATCATATGCAAGCCCGGCGGCCCGCGCAAGAAGGAAGACAGAGTTTGGGCCAGATTCAGACTGAATCCGAGTTGTAATAGAATTAGGACTCTAGGACGTGAATTGATGTAATTTTTCTTGTAAGGAAAGCCTAGACGAATCCTTTACTTGTACGGGAAGTCCAGCCGCCTCTTATATATGTTGGGGGTGACGGCCGATTAAACAACACACAATCGAACAAATCAATATACTACTTTTTCATCTACGTTTTATCTCTCTACCGTTTTTCTATCTCGTTCTTCGCTGTTCTTCGTGTTTGAGAGCTGCGAATCCCGAGGCTCTAGGGGCGAGCGAATCGACCTAGGGCAGCCCATAGCCGCCGCACTCCCTGACGGGGTCCATCCCGGGGGTGTGGGGTTTTTGGGTCTGCAAAAGCGCCCGTCGACTGTCTTGCGTATCGCGCTGTCGGTCGGGTCTCCTTCGACGTGAGCTGCGGTGCATCACCCCCGGCGTCGAGGGTACACGTGACGTGTTCGTGTGTCAACACACTTTTTGGCGACTCCGCGGGGGATCGAAGATCAATCGTCATCATCCACCATGTCTGATATTCCCAAGCCATCTGAGGTAGACGCCGATAACATCATTAAGCCCAGTCTTGATGAGATATCGGCCGATCATCGCCAAGTTTATGAGGAGTATAAGAAGGCACGCGAGGAGAAGGACCTGCAGGAGTTCCTTGCAAAATTCAAGAAAGATCGCCAAGGCAACATCACTCCGATTGAAGAAATCAAGTTCCCTCCTCTTCAAGCCGAGCAGGTTAAACCCTCTGTGAGTACTACTTTTTCTCCTGAGCAGTGGGCTGAGATTGAGAGTCGTATTGCTGATGGTAACAATCTAGTCTATCAAACTTTCATAGAAAATACTAATGCTCAGAAGAATATATCTCAATCGGCTAGTGGTAATAATGGTGTAGCTTCTAGTGTGCAAAACTCTAATCTAGCTTTACCTATTGCATCGGCGCCTCACGTGCCGATGACTTATTATCCTACCCAAACAAATCAGATTGTGGCTACACCCATGTAACACCCTCGATGCGACTATATCTCCCACGTGTCGAGGCACGACTTAGAGGCATAATCGCATTGAAGGCATATGTCGCAAGTGAGGTAATCTTCACACAACCCATGTAATATAATAAGGGAAAGAGATACATAGTTGGCTTACAATCGCCACTTCACCCAATTACATGAATAAACATTACATCAATCGAATACACACATGGTCCGACTACGGAACCAAAATAAAAGAAGAACCCCAAATGCGACAAAGGTCCCCGATCGACCCCAACTGGGCTCCACAACTGACCGACTGAAACGAAACAACACAAAAGGACAAGATATTCATCGAGCTCCTCCTGAGCCTGGTTGAGTCATCTGCACGGTCTCATCGGCACCTGCAAGCTGGTTTTGGAAGTATCTGTGAGCCACAGGGACTCAGCAATCTCGCACCCTCGCGATCAAGACTATTTAAGCTTATGGGTAAGGTAAAGGTATGAGGTGGAGCTGCAGCAAGCGACTAGCATATATGGTGGCTAACATACGCAAATGAGAGCGAGAAGAGAAGGCAAAGCACGGTCGATAAAGGTATGATCAAGAAGTGATCCTGGACTACCTACGGCAAGCATAACTCCAACAACCGTGTTCACTTCCCGGACTCCGCCGGAAAGAGACCATCACGGTTACACACGCTGTTGATTCATTTTAATTAAGGTCAAGTTTAGGTTTTCTACAACCGGACGTTAACAAAAACCCATCTGCCCATAACCGCGGGCATGGCTTTCGAAAGTTCAAATCCCTGCAAGGTGTCCCAACTTAGCCCATCACAAGCTCTCACGGTCAACGAAGGAATAGACCTCCACCCGAGACGTTCCGATCAGACTCGGTATCCCGGTACAACAAGACATTTCGACAGGGTAAAACTAAACCAGCAACACCGCCCGATGTGCCGACATCCTGATGGGAGCTGCACATATCTCGTTCTCAGGGCAACACCGGATAAGCAATCCGTACAACTAAAACCAGCCCTCGAGTTTCCCCGAGGTGGCGCTGCAAGGGGCTCTAGTTTGGACCAACGCTTAGACAAGCACTGGCCCGGGGGGGTTAAAAATAAAGATGACCCTCGGGATGCGCGACTCCCAAGGGAAAAACGCTAGGTGGCAAATGGTAAAACCAATGTTGGGCATTGCTGGCAAAGCTTTACTTAAGGCGAACTGTCAAGGGGTTCCCATTATAGCCCAACCGCGTAAGGGACGCAAAATCCGGGAACATAACACCGATATGACGGAAACTAGGGCGGCAAGAGTGGAACAAAACACCAGGCATAAGGCCGAGCCTTCCACCCTTTACCAAGTATATAGATGCATTAATTAAATAAGATATATAGTGATATCCCAACAAGTAAGTAAATGTTCCAACAAGGAACAGCCTCCAATCTTCACCTGCAACTAGCAACGCTATAAGAGGGGCTGAGCAAAGCGGTAACAAAGCCAATCAATGGTTTGCTAGGACATGGTGGGTTAGAGGTTTGGCATGGCAACTTGGGAGGCTGACAAGCAAATGGTAGGCATCATAGCATTGGCATAGCAAGAGCGAGCAAACTAGCATAGCAAAGATAGTAGTGATTTCAAGGGTATGATCATCTTGCCTGAAATCCCGCAAGGAAGAAGAACGAGTCCATGAAGAAGACAAACGGACGTAGACGAACGGGTCCTCACACACACGACGTTACCGGATCCAACACGAAGAAGCAATCACCGGAAAAGAAGCACACAACATAGTAAACAACCAACACTTCAACATGGCATGATGCATAATCGAGTATGATGCATGTCCGGTTTAAGTATGCATGGCATGGCAAAGTGCACAAGCAATCCTATAAATTAAATGGAGCTCAATATGCATCGGGATGCATATTGACAACACACCACATCAATTATTTAGTTCTCTCTCGTTTATGTACCCCAACAATACTAAATGTTGATTAACATGGCAAGAGGCGAAGCACAACAAAACTACCCATCTAGGCAAGTTTAAATGAGGCCGGAAGCAACAAACAACAATTCCGAAAAATCCTCATATGCATAATTTAAGGTTTGGTACTGTTCTGCCCTAAACAATATTTTAGAGTTGTTAAACATGCAAGATGAGTGCAACATGTTAAACTAGACAAAATTCTACCCCATTTACATATAAAGTTTATTAAAATCGGAGTTACGGTTAATTAGTTATGAATTAAATCATTTTAGCATGGCATAGGAGCAAATTAATGCAAACAACATTTTAAATATTTTAAACATGGATGAAAGTTTGATATTATTAATCTACACAAAATTCTGAGCAAGTTTCATATATAAAACATTTTAATCCGATGCACGGTTAGTGAGTTATTAGATGCATGAACTAGGAGGACTATTCTGCAAAACTGGCAATCTCCGGAATAATAGACAAATTCGCAGGACCCAAAAAAAACATATCGGGCCGAATCTGGGGCAAGCCCACAGCAGGAAGGGAAAAAAACAGAGGCGGGCGCTGGGGTGTGGCTCACCCATTGGGCTCTTGGCCCGGACGTGGAGAGGAGGCAGGCCGAGGCGGGGGCGGCGCGATCTGGGCCTGGGAGGCGGTTGAGGCCTGGGAGGCGGTTGAGGCCTGGGCTCGTCCCGCTCCTCGATCCCGCCTGGATCGAGCGAGGGGGTGCGGGGGCCGCGGTCAACGGTGGAAGAGGAGGCGTCCCAGGTGCGTGCGACGGCGGATCCAGGCATGGGGAGAGGCGTGATGCAGGCGGGGCGGCGCTGCTTGGTCTCCGGCGGCGAAGGCAGTCACGGATCTGGTCGGCGACGGGGTCGAGGAAGCCTCGGGCGGCGGCGGTTCCCTGCTGCGGCCAGTCACACAGAGAGAGAGAGAGGCATGTGAGGGAAGGAGGAAAGGAGAAGGGGAAGAAGGAGGACAGGGGCGACGAGGGCGTCCTGCTGGTGCTCGTCTGCGTCGGCTCGCCAGCCGGCGCGGCGGTGCTCGGGAGGACGAGGGGCAAGCAGAGGAGGCGGGGTCGGCTTCAAGGAGAGGCGCACTCCGGCAGATCGGCGCGGGGACGAGGCTGGATGCCTTGGGCGAGGCCGGTCGAAGTCGGCGACCTCAGGCAGGGGAGCTCGGCTCCTGGATCGAGAGGGTGGGCGCTGGTTGGTTGGTAGCTGAAATCGAGGAGGAGGGGATTCGGTGACTGTTGATTGGGGCGGCGCGGAAATGGAGGAGGGGTAGGTAGGAGGCCAAAAATGACAGGGGAGGCGTCTATATATAGTAAGTGGATTTTTGGATAGGGGCATTTGGTCCCTCCGATCTTAAACGGACGGTCGCGAAATAAAAGCTTAGGGAGACCAAATGAGAAAACGGTGACGTTTTGTAGACGTTTGGGGATGATCCGGATACAACGGTGGCGACAGCTCGGTTCGGGTCCGGGACAACATTCGGGCGCGCGCGAGGAGGGTCGCGGGCTGACAAGAGAGGTTAGGTAAGGCATGGTGGTGAGTAGTGGCTCTGTAGACGGTCTCGAGCTGAGAGAAGAGAAGAGAGGGAGGCCCGGCGACTATTTCCGGAGACCGAAAACGTCCGATGTTTTGACCGGCTACTATTGCCGCTATATTTATCCGTTGGGGCGTCAAACGAACTCCGATTGCGATGAAACTTGACAGGCGGTCTTTCTACACTATAATAAGACCGCACGCCAACTTTCATCCCATTCCGAGAACATTTTCCGGCCACTTATAAAATAATATTTCGGAGATGCCGCGGGCGCGTGCAAGTGTTGTTGGGCTCAGAACGGACAATAGAGAGAACGAGGAGACCGGAACAGATGCAAGTTTTAAAAACATGATGATGCAATGCACATGATGACATGATATGCAATGCATGACACGCAAGCAATGACAAGGCAACACCAACGAATAACTGAACGACACCTGGCACATCGGTCTCGGGGCGTTACAACCCATTAATCCTATTATGAGCATGACAGGTTCGGTGGCAACGCCGAACCAAACTCTACCTACAGCTACAACCACTCCACCATTACCAAATTATGGGTCGACATACATGCCACAATTCCTACCTACAGCTAGTAACCATACTCTTCCTATGTCACTGCCACAAGCTTCATCGTCCACTACGGATGATGGTCTAGCTAATCTTAGAGAGGAGATGGCTAAGATGCTTAGAGAGAATTTTGGAGTTGAGTTACCTCGGAATCGGATTTACCAAAAGCCGTACCCCGAGTACTTTGATGCCATCCAGTGCCCTCCGGGATATAAGATTCCAGATTTTGTTAAGTTCAATGGAGAGGGCACAAAAACCACATGGGAGCATGTTAGTCAATACTTAGCACAACTAGGTGAAGCAGGCTCACTAAATGAGTTGAAAGCGCGTTTGTTTCCTTTATCTTTAACTGGTACTGTATTTTCATGGTTTTCTTCTTTACCACATGGTTCCATTCGGGTTTGGTCGCAGCTAGAGCAGAAATTTCATGATCACTTTTATAGCAGCGACAATGAACTCAAGTTATCACATCTAACATCGGTTAAACATAAGCATGATGAATCGGTCTCCGATTACGTCAAGAGATTCAGAGAAACAAAAAACCGGTGTTTTAGTTTGGTGATAACTAAGAGAGACTTGGCAGACCTAGTGCTGAGTGGTTTGAGAACTCCCATTAGAGAAAAGCTAGAAGGTTATGAGTTCTTAAATATCAACCAAGTCTTACAAAGGGCTTTGGCTCAGGAAAGCCGAAGCAAAGATCTCAAAGAAGTGCATAGATACAAAGCCGATCGTCCAAAGATGAATATGGTGGAATATGATAGTGATCACTCGGACGATGAGGGTGATGTTTTTGCTACTGAATTTGTTTGGCCATCTAAGGCCAAACCCTTTACTTGCAATGATCTGAAACCGATTCATAAGAATCGTGATGAGGAGATGAAGTTTACTTTTAACATTGCTAAGTGTGATAGAATATTTGATGCTTTGCTGCAGGCCAAGATTATTAGAATATCTCATACTTTACCGCCGTTTGAAGAGCTAAAACGACGTGCTTATTGCAAGTATCATAATTCTTTCTCTCATGCTACTAACGATTGCAATGTTTTTCGACGACAGATACAATCGGCCATTAATGACGGACGATTGAACTTTTCTGAGATGCAAGTTGATAAACAACCTTTTCCAATGAATACCATGGGTTTGGAGGGGAAGAAGCTACTTATTCGGCCGGAGGTAGCCGAATCTGCTAATAAAGCTAATGTCATTATTGGTGAGCCCAGGAAAGACAAGGAGGACAGCAAGGTCTTGGGGAGACAAGTTGTGCTTGATAAGCAACCCGATGGCAAGGAAGTGATCAAAATCACCATCAAGAACCCTACACTCGGGGGGCAACCGCAAGTGTAAGAAAATACTCGTGTTAAATTTGTCAAGCCCAAGAGTCCAAAAGTTGGCAAGTGGAAAAAGAATGAAGCTAAAGTGCAGCGCCAGCGGATCAAGCCAACTTTTGATATGTTGCTGTCCAAGTATGCTAACCAGTCGGCCGGTTCTAGTTTCAATCGACCGACTCATCTGAAACGACCAAGGTCACCATCAGCTGATATGTTCAGTCGGTATATAAAACCGAGTGGACAAAGGGCGCAGTTTTCGGAAGAGCAGAGGCAATCTGTGTGGGATCGACTCGATTACTCATATAATGGCCGACTCAACATCGGTGACTATCAGTCGGCTGGTCAAACTATGCGACCAAGTGGAAATTATCCGAGTGTAAGAATGCACCCAAGTGGAAATTATTCGAGTGTAAGAATGCACCCAGGTGGAAGTTATCCGAGTGAAAAAATGTGGCCAAGTAGATTCCATCCGAGTGAATTCCATCCGAGTGGATTCCATCCGAGTGAATTCCATCCGAGTGGATTCCATCCGAGTAAAAAGGTGCGCCCGAGTGGAAATTTCATGCATCTGGAAAGTCGAAAAGAATGGTGTGTTAAGTCACCAAGTGTTGCAGCAATTGAGTCGGGAAAAGGCAAAGAGAAAACGGATGCCGACTCACTTATCTTGGGCACCGAAACTGAGCCGATACTTGCTATCGCGCCAAAGCACTCGACCAATGACCATGAAGCAAGCACCAGCCAGGTAAAAACGAGAGATCCTAAATACACTCAGCCAAAATGGTGTCCTCCAGGGCTAACAAAGACACAAAAGAGGAAACTACAGAGGTTAAGGAGTCAAGAGATGGCAGAACAGGAGGCCGAGAAACAAAGGGATAAGTTGTTCAATGACACTTGACCCATGGTTCCAGCAAAACAAGTGTGGAGGCCTAAACAAATACAAGATACAACAGCTTCTACATCTATCACAGCAACACCTACATCACCAAAGGAGGACGATGCAACAGATATCACATCGTCTGTGACACTTCTTAGTTCTCCTTCACTCGGACAAATTTCAGAATCGGTGGATGCACTCGAGGAGGAGACTGATATGTTGGACTATGAGTCTACGTCGGTTCATGAAAGTATGGATATCAATATGGCATATTACTTACCTGCTGAGTTTCGTGCTATAGATGAGGAAGGGGAGGTGGCTCAGATGGATTTTGGCCCTAAAAATGCAATATTCGAGAAGCCAAAAGAACCAATAACACATCTGAAACTGTTATATCTCAGAGGTCATATCAATGGGTCGCCACTCACTCGGATGCTTGTTGATGGTGGTGCTGTGGTAAATCTTATGCCCTATTTGGTCTTCAAGAAATTGGGTTTGCCTGATGAAGAATTGATCAAGACCAATATGGTGCTCAACGGATTTGAAGGCAAAGAAAAAACTGAAGCCAAAGGTGTAATGTATGTGGAGCTTACAGTCGGAAGCAAAACTTTGGCTACTGCATTCTTTGTCGCTGAGGTGCAAGGTAACTACAACGTCATACTAGGCCGTGATTGGGTTCATGCAAACCAGTGTGTGCCATCCACTATGCACCAGTTTTTGATTCAGTGGGTTGATGATGAAGTGGAAGTCATTCATGCGGATAACTCGGCCTGTGTTGCTTTGGCTGATGCATCGGTGGATTGGCAACATCCCAATGCTACTTGCTTGACGGGACGTGACTTATCAGAGTTTGATTTTCTCAGCGCGACCAAGAATGGTTTTGTGCCCGTCTCTTTAAAGCCGACTGAATGCAATCGGCTCCAAGGTATGATATGTTTAAATGGATCCTAATTCTGAGTGGTTACAAAAACGTCTTGTAAAGTATCGGTCGAGTGAGAACGATATGTATGAGTCTATAGAGGAGTTGGATGACATGGATAAACTTGGACCAGGTTTTACATCAGCCGATCCATTAGAAGAGGTAGATATTGGAGATGGTTCAGTCACTCGACCGACATTTATAAACAAAAATTTGAAAGCCGATTGTAAGGCTAAGTTAATCGAGCTATTGAAAGAATATGTTTGTTGCTTTGCATGGGAATATCATGAGATGCCAGGGCTAAGCCGAGAGCTAGTGGAGCATCGGTTGCCTATAAAGGCCGGTTTTAGACCTTATAAACAGTCGGCCAGAAAATTTAATCCGAAAACATATGACCGGATCAAGGAAGAGATCGGTCGACTGCTTGAAGCTAATTTCATTCGACCTTGCAGGTATGCCGAGTGGATTTCCAACATTGTCCCGGTAGAGAAGAAAGGATCTGGCAAGTTGAGGGTGTGCATTGATTTTAGAGATTTGAATAGGGCTACACCCAAAGATGAGTATCCTATGCCAATAGCCGATATGCTTATTAATGATGCTTCTGGACATAAGGTTATTAGCTTTCTAGATGGTAATGTCGGATACAATCAAATTTTTATGGCCGAAGAGGACATGTACAAAACGGCTTTCCGATGTCCTGGTTTCCTTGGTTTATTCAAGTGGACAGTGATGACATTCGGATTAAAAAATGCTGGCGCCACGTATCAAAGGGCTATGAATTTGATTTTTCATGATTTACTCGGTGTCATACTTGAAGTTTATATTGATGATATTGTTGTCAAATCAGATGCTTTTGAATCTCACTTGGCCGATTTGCGTTTAGCTTTTGAAAGAATGAAAAAGTATGGATTGAAAATGAATCCTTTGAAGTGTGCTTTCAGCGTGTCAGCTGGCAAGTTTTTGGGTTTCATTATTCATGAAGATGGTATAGAGATTGATCCCAAAAAGATAGAGGCTATACAGAAGGTGGAGGCTCCAACATGCAAGAGAGATATGCAAAAGTTCCTTGGCAAGGTCAATTATTTGAGAAGGTTCATAGCTAATCTACCAGGGAAAGTTGATGCATTTACTCCTATCCTTCGGTTAAAGAATGATGCTGATTTCACTTGGGGGGCAAAACAGCAAGAAGCATTTGATATGATCAAGAATTATTTATGCACTCCTCCGGTGATGAAAGCACCCAAGCATAGGGAACCCTTCAGACTTTACATTGCAGCAGAGGAAGGAGTTATTGGTGCTGTTCTAACTCAAGAGACCGAAGGAAAAGAGCATGCCATCACTTATTTGAGCCGCCATTTATTGGACGCAGAGACAAGGTATACATTTATTGAGAAATTATGTCTATGCTTATATTATGCTTGCACAAAACTGAGACATTATTTAGTGCCGAGTGTTTGTGTAGTAGCTTGTCAAACCGATGTCATTAAATACATGTTGCATAGGCCAATTCTTAGTGGTAGAATTGGCAAGTGGGCTTATGCTTTGATTGAATATGATTTGTTTTATGAATCTCTAAAATCCATGAAAGGCCAAATTGTTGCTAATTTCATTGTTGAACATCGGATTAATAACAAGCATGATGTTGATATGAACCTTGTTTCATTAGTACCATGGAGATTATACTTTGATGGTTTAGTTTGTAGCAATGGCCAAGGTGTTGGTATTGTTTATATATCTCCTCATGGTGCTGTTTTTGAAGCCTCATGCCGCCTAGAATATTTTTGCACAAACAATCAAGCCGAATATGAAGCATTGTTATTCGGCCTAGAGATGTTACTTGCTATAGGTGTTACACATATTGAGGCTTATGGTGATTCGTTACTAGTGGTGCGGCAAATATCCAAAGTCTTTCAGTGTTTGGACGAATCACTTAATGTTTATCTTGATAAATGTCTAGATATAATCTCTACTTTGGATTGTTTTAGCATTGCACATATATCTAGACATGACAACTGGAAAGCAAATGAGTTGGCACAGCAAGCATCTGGATACCATGTTGATCATGGCATGTTTCATATTTCTCAAAGTCCAATGTCTTGTCTTACGAGTATAGAAGAGGCCGAACCAGAACCCACTGATTCGGTCATTAACAAAAAATCTAGTGCAGGTGACAATCCCGACTGGAGGAAACCCATTGTTGATTACTTGTGCAATCCGAGTGAAAGGGTGGACAGGGCTGTTCGGCGTATGGCTTTCAAGTATACGATGAGAGATGATGGTCTTTATCGCCGAACAGTTGATGATGTTCTTCTAAAGTGCCTGGACGAGGACCGGGCAAGAGTTGCTATGGGAGAGGTACATGAAGGCATTTGTGGCACTCATCAGTCGGCTCCCAAGATGAAATGGTTATTGCGACGTGCTGGGTTTTATTGGCCGACTATGATTAATGATTGCTTCAGATATTATAAGGGGTGTGAAGCTTGTCAAAAATTTGGTGATATTCAATTGGCTCCTGCTGCTATGTTACATCCTATTATCAAGCCGTGGCCTTTCAGAGGTTTGGGTTTAGACTTTATTGGACAAATCCATCCGTCTTCCTCAAAAGGGCATCGGTTCGTATTGGTGGCAACTGATTATTTCACTAAATGGTCTGAAGCAGTACCTCTCAAGAACATGCCACATACGGAGGTAATTCAATTCATAACCGAGCACCTTATTCATAGAATCGGTATTCCTCAAACGTTAACTACAGATCAAGGTTCATCTTTTATGTCACATCAAGTCAGAGAGTTTGCCGAATCTTATAATATAAAGTTGCTCAATTCCTCTCCGTATTATGCCCAAGCTAATGGACAAGCCGAGTCTAGCAATAAAATTTTAATCAAGCTCATCAAGAAGAAGATTGAGGATAATCCGAGGAGATGGCATGAGTTGTTGTCTGAAGCTTTGTGGGCACACAGAATTTCAAGGCATGGTGCTACGAAGGTGACTCCATATGAGCTAGTATATGGTCAAGAGGCTGTTTTACCAGTTGAAGTAAATTTGAATGCTTTGAGAATAGCCAAACAAAATGATTTATCGGCAGTAGACTTTTATAACTTGATGATGGACAATATTGATGAGGTTGCTGATAAACGTTTGGCTGCTTTGAAGGCCATAGAGAGAGATAAGTTGAGGGTGGAAAGGGCTTACAATAAGAAAGTTAAGTTGAAGAATTTTCAAGTTAGTGATCTCGTCTGGAAAGTGATTCTGCCGATTGGTTCAAGAGATAGAAAATTCGGGAAGTGGTCTCCAAGTTGGGAAGGTCCTTTTAGGATTGCAAGAGTTGTTCCCGGAAATTCATATTTGGTGGAATCAATACAAGGGGCATTGTTACCTCGAGCTCTCAATGGCAAATATTTGAAGAAGTACCACCCGAGTGTGTGGCAGGAAGCCTAAGTAGGCAATGGCCAATATACAATTATCGCCCTTAGCACAAACATGGCCGATACATAATTATCGCCCTGAGAAAAATAAATGGCCGATGGAGTGTTGACATCGTCCTTAGAACGAACACTATGCATATTATTTTTCGGCATGCAAGCTTTGCCGAAAAACAGGGGGGCATGTGTTGACACCTGATTTTGGCAAGATACAGAGTGAAAGGGTTTTTAGCATGAGAAAGTTTCATATCGTCAAGTGGAACAACTTTGATGTTTAGGCTATCGCCATTCGACCTCATCTCAGTGGCCGAAGCTGTATTCCGAGTGACAAAATTTAATGTTCTGAGTGCTTTTCAGTCGATGCCCTCAATATGACCTCAGATGAAGGAGTGCTTTGAAGGAATTGTCTTCGTCTCGTCGAGGCGATCGATTTTCATATATAATTCGTCTCAATCTGAGGTCGTATGAGGCTTGGAGAGACAAATCAAGATCAGGCTATGTTTTCAGTCGGAAAATCCGAGTGAAAAGTTTACCATCCGAGTGAAAGTTTACGGTCGAGTGAAAATTTACCGGTCGAGTGAAAGTTTGCTGACCGGATGAACATATTATTATCCAAGTGGAAATATAGTCATCCGAGTGGAAATATGGTCATCCGAGTGAAATTGTCCTCCAGGTGAAAATATTCCGGGTGAAAAGATTATCATCGGGACGAAAACCTGCCGATCGAATAAGATAGTGCCTTCCGAGTGGAAATATAGTCATCTGAGTGGAAATATAGTCATCCGAGTGAAAATATAGTCATCCGAGTGAAAGATTGTCTTCCGAGTGAAAAGTCCAGTCGGACGATCAAAGTGAATAACTCTAATCCGAGTGGATGAGCTCGAATCCGAGTGAAACTGAACATATGCCTGAAAGTTTATCAAGATGACCTCGGATGAAGAAGTGTTCAATACAGAAGTTGTGCGTATCATCAAGACGGTAAACTTAGATTTTGGAGTCATCATCATCAGAGATAGTATATAGCCTACAAATTCACTACGAGACTCGGATAATCCAGTCTACTGCAAGACCGAGTCCGACTGGGAGATAAAGATGACCTCAAAAATTACTCAAGATGGCCTTATTTGGAAAAGTGATCAACATGAGAGATGTTCGTATCGTCGAGGCGCACAAGTTTGATATTTGGGCCGTCTTGATCGGAGATCATATGCAAGCCCGGCGGCCCGCGCAAGAAGGAAGACAGAGTTTGGGCCAGATTCAGACTGAATCCGAGTTGGAATAGAATTAGGACTCTAGGACGTGAATTGATGTAATTTTTCTTGTAAGGAAAGCCTAGACGAATCCTTTACTTGTACAGGAAGTCCAGCCGCCTCTTATATATGTTGGGGGTGACGGCCGATTAAACAACACACAATCGAACAAATCAATATACTACTTTTTCATCTACGTTTTATCTCTCCATCGTTTTTCTATCTCGTTCTTCGCTGTTCTTCGTGTTTGAGAGCTGCGAATCCCGAGGCTCTAGGGGCGAGCGAATCGACCTAGGGCAGCCCATAGCCGCCGCAATCCCTGACGGGGTCCATCCCGGGGGTGTGGGGTTTTCGAGTCTGCAAAAGCGCCCGTCGACTGTCTTACGTATCGCGCTGTCGGTCGGGTCTCCTTCGACGTGAGCTGCGGTGCATCACCCCCGGCGTCGAGGGTACACGTGACGTGTTCGTGTGTCAACACCTACGGACTGACTCCGTGGTTGTATCTTGTCCAATGCGAAGATACTCGTCGGTATAATCCGTGGGTATGCCATAAGCGAGTACCCGCATTGCCGCCGATATCTTTTGATATGCACTAAACCCCATGATACCGGCGGCGGATCTACGACGTTTAAAGTAATAGGAGGCGGCCTCACAATCCTTGACAATCTTCACAAACAAACTACGCCGCATTCGGTACCTTCTGCGGAAGAGACGAGGAGGGTATGTAGGTACCTCCGCTAAGTAGTCTTCCATCAAATGCTCGTGTCCGAGAGCGCGGTTCCGGTAGATGGTGACTCGCCCCATCTTCGACCCTCTCCTCTGATCCATCAGCCTCACGCGGTTTTCAAAGGATTGCACGTCGATGAGGAGGCTCATCATCTCGACGTCGTCGTCTTGCAACAACTCATCGATGTCCGAATCGTCGGATGACGACCAAGCCGACGAATCGGACAACGAGTCCATGTCGTTGTTGATCACCTCCATCTACACAATACAACAAACAATAAATTGTGAGTGCCAACAATGAATCAAAAAGGGAAAAAATAAAACAAAAAGGAAGAACAGAAGCATACCTGCGGGTTGGGGGCGGGCGACGGCCGGCGTCGAGGGGAGGCGGGGGCGTCTGGCGCGGCGGCTCGAGGAGGCCGGCCTGCCTCTGGCCTCTGGGGGGGGGGGGGGCGGGAGGCGACTGGGGCGGGGGGCGGGGCCGAAGGCTGATGCGGGCGGGCGGGGGCGGGGCGCCGGGGCGGGAGGCGGCGGCGCAGGAGGCCGGGGGGCGGGGCTCGGGGCGGGGCGGCCGGGGGCGCGGGGCGGGAGGCGGGGGGGCGTCGAGGGGAGGCGGGGCGGCCGGGGGCGCGGGGCGGGAGGCGGGGGGGCGTCGAGGGGAGGCGGGGAAGGGCGGATCCGGCTGCGGGGAGCGTGGCGCAGGGGCGGGACGGCGGCGGCGTCGAGGGGAGGCGGGGGGCCGGCCGGATTGGCGGCGAGCGACGGCCGGCGGCGCGGGAGGCCGGGAGGCGGGAGGTTGGGAAGGGAAACTTCTCTCCCGCGCGACGGGGGAAGGGAGTGCGGGCTGGGGTCGAGCGCCCCCCTCCAACCCTCACTTCTACGGTTCGAAATTGGGTTTGAGGGTTGGATCCTTACTTTTTTTTTTGAGGGTTTGATGGTTTAGGGGTTCTAGTCTTTGCGTTTTTTTTTGTTACAACCCGTAAAAAGGCGATTATTTATGAGGATTTAAGGGTTTAGAGATACTGCTAGTAATGTTCTTACTCGCCAACATGAGCGTTCAACCCTAAGCACAGCCGACGAGGCGGGACGCGCGTGCACCACTAGCTTAGCAGCTCGCAGTCGGCTTGAGCTACCTGCCTCGGCTTCAAACCAAGTTGGGTCACCGGATCGTGCGTCTCACCTGCAACTCAAAACAACCCGGTCAGAATAGGACGCATGCATCTCCTAATTTTATTACTCCCTCCGTCTAGAAATACTTGCCGGAAAAATAAATAAAAATATATGTATATATATATATTATATATGCGTATAGATGGATAGATATAATATAAGACCTGCAATTCAAATCATCAAGTTAACTTCGGTATACTTCTCGGTTCTTTAATAAAGGACTGTGAGGGAAAAGTAGTTAGTCCATTTTTCTTTTTAACTTCGTTATGGTATTAGGAGAAGGTACGTTTCATATCCTTTTTGTGGTATATATATATATATATATATATATATATATATATATATATATATATATATATATATATATATATATATATCCGAAAATCTTTGTTCATTATAACTACACCGAGCTATTGTACCAAAGTTATAAATTAGAGAGGCTAGGCAATTGCTGTTTTTTGAGTTAAAGGATTTCTGTTAACATGGAATACTTTCAGGTGTATATAGTTTATTAAGGATAAATTTTGTAAATTTTTTGGTCCTAAAAATTATTTGGTTGCTTGCATTACATATAAATCTGAATTTGCAGTTGCTGCATTCATCCTATACTGCTTAGCCACTCATATGAAATTCCATTTTACAAATTCAAGACAAAATATATTTGACCATTCTATTTGGCGCTTTTGGTTCACTTAAAAGATTATATTAGAGTGATACCAAAGTTTGCTAGATGACAATGCGCTGACATAGTCGTATTTATAAGTATGTATACAGATGAATCATAAAAGTAATAAATTTCTCAAAAAATAAATATGGCATCTACATAATTGGGCCATGCGAGTACACGAGTTTGTTCATCATTTTTTCAGTAATAATAAAAGGAGGAAAATTCTCCCTGTGTTCCATCATCCCTCGCCCCTCACAAGGTTACCCTATCACGGCAACTGGTGTTTTCTCCGTGCGAAGCACGACCATTATGCTAATAGATGACAACAGATTAAGCACTTTTACTAAATCAAGTTACTTTTGTTAATCACCAATGTAATTATATTCTAATATGCATGCCTATAATTGTCCAATATGACTTTTTTTTAGGTATATAAGTAACTACGTTACGAGTGTCAGACGGCCGGGTGTGTATAATTGTTTCTCCCGTTGCAACGCACGGGCACATTTGCTAGTATGGTTAAAAAGGAAAGAATGACCCTAGAGCTGAAAGCATAACAAACAAACAAAATATGTGTCATTGCCTTGAGGAGACTCGCGAATCATTGGGGCATGCTGATGATGACGCGAACAAGATTCCATAATCAACTTGCTCCCACGCGCTATACACTCACCCACCCAGACAAATCTGCAACGTCCAAGCAAGCAGACTCATGCTACTTCAATTGCAACTACATCTTGGAGACTAAGACTCTTATCTTGGAGCTTACTTCAACAGTGAGCCGAGGCTGCTGTGCTGCCTGAATCAGGCTTGCCCACATGCATAAAAAATATTGTAAGTGCTCTATCAAGCTTTATTATCTAAACACGGCCTTCTAAGCTTTCTTTACTCTGCATGCTATGTACATCTGTCGTTGTTGCAAAATAAGGAATAAGCAAGTCTAATCACCAAATTTCTATTTGTTTTTCGTGTTTCAGTTATCACCGTGGTATAGTGTGTTCAGGGGCGGTGGCGGGATTGGAGCTTAAACGGGGCCGAATATGATGATTCTCACTTAGAGGGGGGGGGGGGGGGGGGGGGCAAACAAAAGTAGATCCAAGATCATTCCACATGCAACATAAATATAAAAAAACACCGGCATACTCATCTTAAAACAGATTGGTTAATCTTGCTCGTCTGGTTTGCGGGGGAGGTAGGCAGCAAGGTTAGTAGCTATCAGTGGACATTTCAGCTATAAAGGCTGGGGCTGGACAAGGTTGGTCACTCCGACAAGTTTTGGTCGGTGGACCCATTCGGCTACAAGAATTGAAGGGGAGAAGGAGGGCCGATGTGCAGGGGCATGGAGGAGGGTCTAGCAAGATGGGTTCTAAAATAAGAACATCCTGAATTTGGTTATTTCATTTATATTGTGGTTTAGGAGTGAAAAATTACAAACTTTAGCATGAAGAACAATCCTTTCTGTTTCACATCTAGAGGCCACGTTCTTTTTCTGTTTCTGCCTGAAAATAGATGTTGGATGGAATATAGTTGGTTTTAGGGATGAGTATTGCTGTACGTCTTGCATATTTGTGCGTGCCCATTGATTTTCCAACGCAATTCCAACAAACAAAAAATAGGAAAACTCAAAAACAAGATCGGACATATCTGCTTTCCAATTAGATTTTGTCTAATTCTACATATTTGTGAATCTCTTTCTGGAATTTCGCACTAGGATGTTGATATGGATAAAAGCTGCATCATACATAGGTTATACCGTTAGTAGTACCCATAATATGGGCTTACGAAACCAGTCCAACATTATAATACATAAGTTATACCATTATAGCAATAGCCGCAAAATCGCCTTTACAAAATAAGTCCAACATATGCGCAGCATAATGACACAATTTAACCACATTACATTACAACGAAGTTACACACTAGTACCCGGCAGCGGTGCTGCCGGGTGCGGCAAGCCGCACTTCCTACCTAGCTAGTTCAAAGGAAATTGCAGCAATTAGTGGAGGATGAGTCACGAAGGACCAAGAGAATTCAACTACCAACCTATTTTATTTAATCAGTCAATAGCAGGTCAGTTTAGAACATGAGCCAACCTATTAATCAGTCAGTAGCAGGTCAGTTTAGAACAAACACGGAAAATATATGGTTAAAAAGGACAGGATGTTGTCTAAATCCTAGAGCTAAAAGCATAACAAACAAACAAAATAGGTGTCATTGCCTTGAGGAGACTCGCGAATCATTGGGGCATGCCGATGAGGCTGCTGGGCTGGGCTCGGCAGAGGACGCGAACGAGATTCTGTGGCACTAGAGGTGGCATAGCAAACACTTTGGCGGCTAGACTTAATTTGGGGTTAAAAGTTTAAACCTTCACATGCCTCCTTACGACAAATCAAAAAGGTCACTCTTATTAAATAGTACTCTGACGATGTTCATTTTAAAAAAGAAACTTGATCAAACTTGCATAGGTTGGCTTATGACAAGATTAAGTGACCCGTGAGCCACCGAAAGATGCGATCCACTACACCTGTGGGCGTTAACTCGGTGTCTGGCCAAGGTGGGACGCGATCGTGTTAAGCACGCCGATATGAGAGCGTGTTAGTTCTTACAACGACGCTGACCTCCATAATCAACTTGCTCCCACACACTATACACTCACCCACCCACACAAAGCTGCAACGTCCAAGCAAGCAGACTCATGCTACTTAAATTACGACTACTTCGTGGAGACCAAGACTCTTATCTTGGAGCTTACTTCAACAGTGAACCGAGGCTGCTGTGTGAATCAGACTTTATAAGGAGCAAGATGGGTTCTAAATAAGAACTTCCTGAATTTCGATATTTCATTTATATTGTGGTTTAGGGGTGAGAAATTATGAACTTTAGCATGAAGAAGAGTCCTTTCTGTTTCACGTCTAGAGGTCACATTCTTTTTCGAATTTGCTATTTTACAGCTGAGTGTTTTGCAATTCGTTGTCATTCAAATCTTTATCCGTCCGTTCTTGCGCGGAGATTCGTGCCGGTTTTTGTTTTTGTTCAGTCTCGTTTCTTGGTCCGGTTTTGTTGCCGGGCGCGGTTTTCTTTCTGCCCGTTACCGCCGCCCCACGGCCCGGCTCCCATTCTGGTTGCTCTATTTCGATAAGGCCGAGGGCGAGCTCGAGCGGCGCAACAAAGGAGGCGCTTCGTCCCCGGCCATGGCGTTTTTGAGATCTTCCACCGCTCGATCTTGTTTTCGGTTCCCTTACTCTTCAATCCCCGGTGTCGCGGTTTGTTGTTCCTCTCTTTCGCTCTCTCCCGTGTGCTTTTGGTTGCGTCTGGTTCCAGATCTAGGTGAGTTCATGTCGCCCTCCCGCCGCGCCCTGCTGTAGTTGTAGATGCCTGATTTGGTGTCTTCCCGTTGGAGATGGAGATGCATGATTTTGTTGTCTCCCCACGCCCCTGATGTAGTTATAGATGCGTGAAGTTGTTGTCTCCCCGCACCCCTGATGTAGTTGTACATGTGCGATTTTGTTGTCTCCCCGCTGGAGATGGAGATGCATGATTTTATTGTCTCTCCACACCCCTGATGTAGTGGTTGTTTGCCTTGTTTCCCCCAGTCCGAAGTTGGGGGATTATGTATATGCACCCTGTAGGTGCGCGATTCCGCGGCTTTGTGTCCTGCTCTTTTATGTTTTGATGCTTCCTGCTCATGTTTAGTTTCATTTTTGCAGTCCCTGGTTTTACCTCCTGTTTCGTTGTTGTAAATGCAGGTGTTTAGCTTCCTTTTCTGCCATGTTTTTTACCCTATGTGTTTGTCTGATGTTGACTACAAGCAGACATGTAATTTGAGTCCAATTTCAGTGTAATTTCTCCGAGCCCATTCAGTGTAATTTACTGAATATATCGAATGTAATTTGTCTGATGTTGTCCCAGCCCAATTCATGTTTAGCTCTTTTTCAGTGTATGCACAGTGTTATTTTGATCATAATTATAGTGTAATCCCAGTATTTCAATGTAATTTGTCCTAGCCTTACAGTGTAGTTTATCCAATATCTTTCCCGCTGTGTTGTTGAGTGAATTTTACTGTGTTATTTGAGTGTAATCCATCTCATTATTACAGTGCAGTTTGTCCTGGACTTACAGTGTACTTTCACCTAATATTCCAGTGTGGAAATTACAGTGGATTTATAGTGTAATTTGAATGTAGTTGCAGTTTAATTTGTCCCAACTTTACAGTGCAATTTTGTCCCCAGACTTACCCTAATTTTTCCAGTGTGTCATAGTGCAATTACATATCCCAATTTACAGTGCATTTTGTCCCAGACTTACTGTGTAATTTTACCTAATTTTTCCAGTGTGAATTGTCATAGTGTAATTACATTTGATTTATAGTGTAATTTGAATGTCAGTTGCAGTGTAATTTTTATCCCAAGTTTACAGTGCAAGTTTGTCCCCAGACTTACAGTGTATTTTACCTTATTTTTCCAGTGTGTCATAATGTAATTACAGTGTAGTTTATCCCAATTTACAGTGCAATTTGTCACAGACTTACAGTGTAATTTACCTAATTTTTCCACTGTAAATTGTCATAGTGTAATTACAGTGGATTTATAGTGTAATTCAAATATAGTTATAGTGTAATGTCCCAACTTTACATTGTACTTTACCCAATAATCCCAGTGTGATTTGTCATAGGATTTGAGTGGATTTTTACTGTGTAATTTAGGTCAGTTTGCACAGTAATTTTGTCTAGATTTTCAGTGTAATTAAGTCCAGTTTAGCTAGTTTTCACTGTACTTTGCTTGGATCAGTACTGTAGGGCTTTCGAATGTTTCGTGCAGCATAAGTTTTGTTAGCTTTTACTTTTCTATGTATTTTAAACATCTTCCGGAAGTTTTAGCAACTGTATCTCACATTAAGTATGAGTTCTTCCTATGATAGTCTCAGTAGATCCTCTTCAGTTACTGCCCTCATCATGCTCCTCTCATGACACATTTGAAGAGAAGAATGTCAGTGTTAGCGTAATCATGAGCAGCCAAGCGTTTAGAAATAGATGATAGTGTTTGCAACGTCTATCTGCTTGTTTTGTAATTTGTATTTTATTTTTTGCACTGGCTTGTGCTCTCTACTTACTAGGAACTTACAATGTATTTATCTCAGTTTTTAATTACTGTAGTTTGAATTATAAAATTTCTAGTTGCTTACACTGGAAGTTCCTAGTTGAATTCACTGGGATTTTCTATTTGCAGTGGGATTGTCCACTAGAATTTCATAGGTGCTTACACTGTAATAAAACTTGTAAGTACATGCATTTAAAAAACTTGAGTACACTGAAATTTTCAAGTTACCAATAGTAGTATGTACACTGGAAATTACCAGCTAGTTACACTGCAATTTACTGGGATTTACAGTAGTATTCACACTAGTTTTTACATTGTGATGTACACTGGCATTTACATGGATTTTAAAAATGTAAGTACACTGGAAATTACAAGTGACCCACAGTAGTTTTTATACTGGAAATTACCATCAACTTACACTGGAATTTACTGTAACACTTGATTTTACGTCAGGATGTACACTGGAATTTACATTGGGATTTACACTGGAAATTCAGAAGTGCTGTATTTCCATGTTAATTTACATTGTAAATATTCTTGTAAGTTTTCCGAAAACTAAACTGTATTTTCCATTGAACAATTTCAGCATTTCAGTGTAATTTCCATGTTGATGTCAATGTAATTGATCACAAAAATTATGGGATTTGCCTAGAAATACAACTGATGTTGATCTATCTCTTGTAGATGAAGAAAATTCCTCCTGATTTGTTCTTGTGACAGGTGAAGAGAGAAGATGGTGAGCAGTTGGGATAGTTGTTGAATTCCCTCCGATGTTCTTCCTTCTTGTTCCTCGTCAGGTACATCCTCTTCTCCCAAACCCTTCTGATTTATGCTTGATCTCCCTTCTTCTCCTCCCCCCTCGCCCATGGCCGCCTCCATCTTCCCCCTTCTGATTTGCTGTTTTGTGTTGTTAGGTGAGATCTGTTGAGTGGTTTGTGGGAGGGGTTTGGCCCTTTTCATGCGTTGCAAGCTGGGCACGTACTGTGTGGTCCTGAAGATCAAGGGAGTTGGTTCCTGAATTTTTTGGAGTGGCTAGTTGTCCAGCGAACCGGGTCAGATCTTTTCCCTGACCCGTTTTGGCTTCCCATTTTGTGTTGTCGACAGGTGTCAAATGTTCATTTGTCAGAAAATATGAATGTTGTCGAATTGAAAAACAGTCAAATGTCAAATAGACAGTCCCTTCTTTTTTCCGTTTCTGCCTGAAAATAGATGTTTGATGGAATATATAGTTGGTTTTAGGGATGATGTACGTCTCTGCCGTTAGTAGCACCCATAATATCAGCTTACGAAATCAGTCCAACGTTATAATACGTAAGTTATACCATTATAGTAATACCCACAAAATCGGCTTTACAAACTTTACAAAACAAGTCCAATATATGCACATCATAACGACACAATTTATCCACATAATATTACATTACAACAAAGTTACACTTACACACTAGTATCACTTGTATAATCGAAAAGGTAGTACAGTGTTGTCGACAAAACAACAAAGGCAGTAGGTGAAGTGTCGTACGCTTGACACGCCGGCAGCTCAAGCATGTGATGCAACATCGATGTCTGGACGGTGAACAATGCCCGCGTGCGTTAGCAGCGCCCAAAGGTGGGTCATGAACTCGCCGCCGGTGGCTAGGTGGTCCGCATGGACGTCGGCCTTGTCGGACGGCGCCAGGAAGAGCACCATGTCGGCCCAGAAGCCCGCGAGCTGCTTCCACGGCGGCCGCTCGTTCTCCGACAAGAGCTTGTCTGCCAGGCTGGCTCCAAGGATCAAGATGGACATGTCTTGCTGCACTGCTATGTTGTTGCTGCTGTCCAGCTTTGGCTTTCCCAATTGTACCATCTTTTTGCATCTGTCGGACAATGTTTTGGTTGTACCGAGATGCTCTCGGGCATCTAGAATGACGGCGTCCAGGATCTGCGTGGCCGTGTAGCTGTGGTCGGGCAGCATGTCCGGGACGAAAGCAAGAAGGTAGGCGCAGTAGCTGGACAGTGTGGTTGCAACGAGGCGGCTACTGCAGCGCTGGTCGGGGTTGTCGATGCCCTGGTCTTTTTTCTGGTCTTTTCAAAAACTAGGGAATTATCCATCAAATAGGGTCTACTTTTTGTGAAAATGGGAGTCCTGCCATTTTGCATCCTGTTCTTTGTACCTGCATGCTTCACACAAACTACCTGTTTTGGACATTTAGAAAATGATAAACAAATTTTCTGTACAAAAAAAGTTGAAAACTCTATTTGGAAACATTGTTTGTAATGTCAATATGCACCTATGTGTCTAATTCGGGCACATTCATAATAAACTATGCAACGAATATGACATCACCTTGGCCATTTGACTAGAAAACCATGAATGTCCTTACACGATAACAGGTTATTTTTTTCTTTCAAATTTGTCATGTTGAAAGTTTGGTATTTTTCCTCGGAACTACTAGACATAAAAGGAGTTCGCGCGGGAAGGATTGCGTTTTTCAAACTTGTACTCTTTTCCTTTCATTTTTTTTTCTTCCAAAACATGGTCGAAAGCAAGGGGTAGAATCTTTCGAAACTCAAAGTGGTCCTTCCGTACATTGAATACCAAAAGTAAAAAAAAGAAAAAGAAAAGGCAACGCTAAAATAGATGAATGTAATTACATCACTAGTTGGAGGTGGTTTGTGACAAAAAAGAAGGAAAAAAAAGAGATCAGGTTGGATGGATTTGGCGGTTAAATCAACAACATAAAACTCCTCCCGCCCCAATCCCATCCCCCTTCTTATCCTCTCCTTCCTTGTCGCCATGGCCGCGGCCACGGGCATGGCTCCCCTCCTCTCCCCCGCCGCCGCCGCCAGTCACTCGCGCATCCCCTCCGCCCTCGCCACCCCCGCTCCTCCGCCCACCCGCCGCGCACGCCCGCGCCCACGCCGTCTCCTCGTGTCTGCTCCGGCGGCCCACTCGGGCTCCGACGGGGCGCCGCCGTCCACGCTCTCCTCCCCCTCCGGCAACGGAAACAAGGGGGCCGGCGCGCTCACCTTCCAGCAGGCCATCCAGCGGCTCCAGGAGTACTGGGCCTCCGTCGGATGCGCCGTCATGCAGTGCAGCAACACCGAGGTACCCCCAAATTTATCCCCTTTCTCTTCTCGTCTTCCCCGCTAGCTACCTGGATAGCTTCACCGGCAACATCAATGGCTGATGGATATGATGATGGTTCTTGATTTGCTGAATCAATCAATGGACCAGGTCGGCGCCGGGACGATGAGCCCCCTCACGTTCCTCCGGGTGCTGGGCCCCGAGCCGTGGAACGTCGCGTGAGTACCCTGCATCCACAGCCATCCTCCCCATCTCATCCAACCAAATTCTATGCACATTTGCAAATGCAGTGCGATTCACACAACCGAGTTACTACTGAATACTACTCTAGTAGCAGATGCTTGCAGTTCAGACAATGCATTGGCCCCCATTTCTGATTTTGTTAGCGTGGCTCTCCCTGTTGAATTGAAGCTATGTGGAGCCGAGCGTGAGGCCCGACGACAGCCGCTACGGGGACAACCCCAACAGGCTCCAGCGCCACACCCAGTTCCAGGTTACTTCACAACAATGTTCCTTCTTCTTCTTTTGCTTGCTCAGACTGAGACCAATTACTGATTCCTGACCATGCCTTTTGACCAACAACAATAGGTGATTCTGAAGCCTGACCCAGGGAACTCGCAGGATCTCTTCCTGCACAGCCTTTCAGCGTTAGGTATCATCATTACTTCTTCTGAATCTCACATGGCTTAATTCAGCTCTATCCGAAGCAGCATTATCTTTTATTTATTTTCTCAACAAAGGAAGCCAGTGGTTGCTTATAACTGGTGCTTCCTTTAATCTCAGGCATCAATGTTCGTGAACACGACATCCGTTTCGTCGAGGACAACTGGGAGAGCCCTGTAAAGTTCTACCCCTCCTCCCCCCCTTTTTTTATGGTTCTCCTCATTACTCTTTATGCATGCCGTGCTTTAATCAAATTCCAATAGAACATTACATATGCAGCATACCCACTTTGCCATATTAACCATTTGTTGAAATCAAGCGTTCTGCAGTGCGTTATTTTATTGATTGGTGTTTCTTCCCATCACTGGCAGGTTCTTGGAGCCTGGGGGCTGGGCTGGGAGGTTTGGATGGACGGCATGGAAATCACGCAGTTCACATATTTTCAGCAGGTAAAGCTAACCAGATATGTACAAATCATGTGGCAAACTGGCAGCAAAACAAATCTGCACAAATTATGTCCTTCTCTTTAAGGTTGCTGCATATATCCTGCTTGAAGTACCGAAATCCCTTCTAATCTTGGATTTTATTTTATCTTGTTAAAATTTCATCACTGTAGTCTGGAAGCCTCCCCTTGCTGCCAGTTTCTGTCGAAATAACATATGGACTTGAACGTATCCTCATGTCACTTCAGGTAAGTCCAGTAGTGTGGTTGCACATTTTACAACATACGTGTAGAGTGTTAGTACAGTTCAGTTTTTTTCCCTGGATCTTGCCTCCTTTATCTGTACGCTCATGTGAAAATCCAATTTCTTTCTGACATCATAAAAAATAAATCTAATAGAGCAACGAAATTTCTCTTTTAAGCCCCTCAGTTTTTTACCTCTACTAAGATATTTTCCAACTTACTCTGCTAGGCCATATGCACATTGAAAGAGCTGACCTTACTTTGTTTTAGATGTTCTGACAGGGAGTAGATCATTTCAAAAAGATTCAGTACACCGAAGGAATTACATATGGGGAACTATTCCTTGAGAATGAGTATGTTTCCTCTCCACAGTTTTGGAACTATACATGCTCTGTTTCATTATTCCTGTTCTCATTTTTCCCCTTACCTGTCGTTCTTGTTGTTCCTGTTGAATTAGATGAGTTGACAAGTATCATTGCTCCAGTCTATTACGGATGGGCTTAGATTTCAGGACCTCATTTCTGATTAACTTGTGCAGGAAAGAGATGAGTGCATACTATTTAGAGCATGCAAATGTTGATCACATTCAAAAGCACTTTGATGATTTTGAGGAAGAGGCTCGATCTCTGTTATCACTTGGGCTGCCAATTCCCGCGTATGTTTGACTGATATATTCTTCCTCTTCTTCTGCACTATCTGTGAACTATTAAGAATTGATAAGGTTGTCTTTGATTTGCAATGGATTAGGCATGACCAGGTTCTGAAGGCCTCTCATGCTTTTAATATTCTAGATTCTAGAGGCTTTGTTGGTGTAACTGAGCGTGCAAGGTATTTTGGTCGCATGCGGAGGTATTTCCTTGTTTTCTTTCTCTGCTTTCTCATCATTGATCCTGGAATTTTTTTATCACTACAATAAAATTTACTTATTACCTAACGAACCTCATTGATATGCGCTTGTCTCGGGTTAGCTGCATCCATATTATATTTTTCTTGTTCTAGTGTTTCACCATTCTTTATTCTTGGCTGGTGTTTATCCAGTAATTTCCCTTTTTTAGCTTTTGCATTTAAATCAAAATAATTCTAATGCTGACTCTTTTTGCGCAGTCTTGCTCGTCAATGTTCTCAGCTTTGGTTGAAAACACGAGAGGAAATTGGTTATCCACTGGGCACTTACCAAGAGGCTAATCTTGTATACCCCCATGTCTCTGAAAAGCTCAGCAGAAAGGTATTTAGTTTGTATTTGCTATGTATTGCTGATTGTGTTATTGTTTAACATATAATGTTGTGAATGTACATGTCCCGACTTCAAACAAACACACCTTCTGACCTTGGACTTTGGTTTCTGTTATTTAGGAAGTGCTGGGGCAGGCACAGGCGTTTGTTCTTGAAATAGGAACAGAAGAGTTGCCGCCCCATGATGTGGTAGAAGCAACTGAACAAGTAAGTTTCTATTTCAACATTGTTTTGCATCCTAGTGTAAAACAACACAGTTATACTTGCTGAATATTTAAGTTATGATTCTGTCCTTTTGATCTTCTCCAGCTTGAGAAATATCTAGTTCAAATACTAGGGAAGCGTAGACTGAGCCATGGGAAGGTGCACTCATATGGGACACCACGGAGATTAGCGGTATACCTACCATCTTGACTCTTCTATCTTACATCTAATTTCTCAACCAGCTTTCAATGGATTAGCGGTATATCCAGGGGCAGAGTGTTTGAACTTCTGATGCTTTGAGACAAAAATAAGCTTGATGAAATATGATATCTTGTGAAAAGTGCATGATGGAGAAACATGAAATCAGTCAGTAGGGTTAGCTGTCCTTTCCTTAGTAGCAACTAAACTGTAGACATAGTTATAAATATATCTATATTTTTTGTGTTGTTTGGAAATTAATAGAAAATTTATATGCTTTAAGAACACGGCATCTCTTAGAGATATCTTGGTAGACATCTTTTACTAAATATGTTTGTTTTGTGCTGCTATACAAGTTTCAGCTTTATTTTGCAGGTTGTTGTTGAAAATCTAAGTCTGAAGCAAATGGAGGAAGAGGTTGAGTTACGCGGTCCGCCAGTTACAAAGGCATTTGACCAAGAGGGAAAACCCACTAAGGTTAGCTATCCAACGAGAAGCTGGACCTATCCCTGGTATCCTTCTGTTGCGTATTCCTTGGGTTTCTCTGGTTATCTGCCCTGTTTTTAATATTTCTCCATTCTATTTAGGCTGAGTAGGGATAATGTTTTGGAAGTCTTTTTCTCTGTTCTAATTCAGGAATATTTTTCTCTGTTCATTTTCAGGCTGCTGAGGGGTTTTGTCGGAAAAATAATGTTCCCTTAGATTCCTTATACAGAAAAGTTGACGGTATGCAACTCATGCTTTTGCCTTCAGAAAGTTGGTTGCTCACTTCGAGTTCTATATTTTGTTTTTCTGAAATTTTCATTTCTGTGGCATATTAGCACTTGTGTGTAGTTTATTGGGAAGGGATTTCTAGATTTCATCTCTCTTTCTTATTTCTGCTTGATCTACCTTGGAACCGATGATCCAAAGGTCCTTCGTTGTTCCCATGAGGGATTTCTAGCACAATGTTAGGTTCAACTCTCAATTCTTATTCTGCATAAACTATTTCGTACCAAACAACTGGGGTACTATTTTTATTAGATTAATCCAATTCACCAACACAAATTGTAGGCCTTGTAACTTCACTCTACTTAATGAAAAGATGTGCAAACACGCTTGTTGCATTCTCTAAAAACAGCATGTTCACTCTGATTTACTGTATGGCTACATTGAGACTCTCCACTGAACTACATGTTTGAATCGTTTCCTGTTCTATGAAGAGGTCTGAACTTTGTTGAGCTTATTCTTTTCCAGGTAAAACAGAGTATATATATGCCTGTGTCAAAGAGTCTGCACGATACGCTGATGAGGTTAGTTTTTATCCTTCATATTTTTTACAGAATTATATCAGGAAATGCAGTAAGTAGGGCCTTTGGTTGTTGATAAAAGCATATGATTCCTTGACATTTCATTCACCAACAGCATTTGCAAGAGAATTTAAAATTTGTTCCTTGGTTCTGGGGGGTTAGAGGAATGAGCTTTTGGGTGGTGGGAATGAGAATGATTACCTGTCTGAATTTCTCTGTGGTACCTGCCTGTATTTCTTGTCAAGAAATCGGCCTGATTATGTTGACTTGTTTAACAACTTTTGGAAAATTTTCTAGATTAAGCAAATTATAGGTACTCCATCACCCTACATTATTTATGATTTGTCAAGGAGCAAACTCCACAGTTCACAATAAACTTAGTGACATGTCCTGTGCTGCCGCATTAGTATTTTGTCGGATGAGAAACTATAATTGGCTATTTATGATTGGTGATAATTTAAATCTGGTGCTCAGCACGCTGTGCGGTGCAGTGTTCAGCATCTAGCATGCTAGAATGCATACTGTACTTCCTGGCTTCCATTTTCTCTGCCCCTGTTCAACAACTGTAGCATGTGAATTGCAGGTCCTATCTGAAGATTTACCTACTATTATATCTGGTATTTCATTCCCCAAGTCAATGCGCTGGAACTCAAATGTACGTGTAGATCACATTACAGGTTTAATTTTTTCGCATACTATTTAAGTTTCTATTCTGTAACATTTTGGGGGTCATTACACTTGCAGATTGTGTTTAGTCGCCCTGTACGCTGGATCATGGCACTTCATGGAGATCTTGTGGTGCCATTTTCTTTTGCTGGCATCTCAAGGTAATATTTTGGTGTGTGATACACTTAATTTATATTTTTGAAGTGTGATGATATGCAAAAAACCTTGATGGAAGAAAAGCCCTGTGTCTTTTGTTATATTTTTTTTCATATGAAGTTTATAACCACCATGATTTCCTATGGAACAGCGGGAGCCAGTCATGTGGCCTTCGTAACTCCTCTTTGGCGAATTTTAAGGTACAGATTGGCTTATCATGTGTATAGTTTATTTTGTACTCCAGTTCTGACTTCTATTTTGACATAAATATTGCTGTGTAAACTGTCAAGTATCATATCAAGTTACCCACATTGTATTGCCAAGATCGATATTGAAAGGCTGTAGTTCCATTTCCCTTGACCTCGATAATTCAATTCAATGAAATGCCCCTTATCGAAAAAAAGTTGCATTTCCCTTTTCAGGGTAATAATATCCGTCTGGCTCTTGTAGCAGACAAAAACCATGTTAATTACAGTAAAATCTTATCAGTTACTAATGTTCTTGACAGAATCGTCCTCTTTATTGAGAAAAAAATGCCATCTTATTTTCTGTAGAGGGATTTCACTCTTTGGTGTGCGACAGATTGACAGTCGTGCTTGCTATATCCAATGTTCAGGTGGAAACCGCAGAATCATATTTGCACACGGTGGAAAAAGCTGGCATCGTGATTGATATGCAGGTTAGATAAGAAGATTTAAGGCTTTCACACACTGTTGTATAAGGTTGGAACGAATGTCCTTTTGGGGGTTTTCATAGCAGAAAGTTATAATTTTCTCCACAATCTGTCTCACTTGAGAATATTTCTGCCTTGGGCTAGCCTGTTTAACCTACAGAAAACAGGGAAATACAGAATTACCCCATTAATACTTTTAGTTAATTAGTATTTCAGGTTTCATTGTGCCTCAGTTTTTATATAATACTACTGCAGGAGCGCAAAGCAAAAATCTTAAGTGACTCTAGTATACTGGCTAAAGGAGTTGATGGGGATTTCATTGCACCTGATAGCTTGCTGCAGGAGGTAGATTTTTTTTTTTTTGCATATTTTTTTGGTTGAAACTGGAAGTTATCCTGAAACATTTGAAACCACAACTCAGGTTGTCAATCTTGTCGAGGCGCCTGTGCCCATTCTTGGTCGATATGATGATTCCTTCCTAGAACTTCCGAAAGATGTATTAACAACGGTATGCTCAGATTTGGATAGCGATGCCTATAAACTACACTAAATTCTGTTGGTTCTGATGATAATATGCATGTTTTCAAATGAAAATTACTGATCTGAAAGGAATTCTCTCATAATATGCATGTTTTCTAATGGAAATCATAACTACAGGTTATGCAGAAACACCAGAGGTATTTTCCTGTAACCTCCAAGTCTACAGGCGATCTGCTACCATATTTTATTACCGTGAGATGATTTCTGCACTTCTATATACTTTACAGTTGGTTAGTGATTAGTCTTTGTTCTAATTCAGCATTTGTTGTTAGGTTGCTAATGGTTCTATTAGTGAAGAAGTGGTCCGTAAAGGCAATGAAGCTGTACTCAGGTTATGCAAAGGCCCAATGAAGATTTTCTGAATCATTATTTTACTGTGCAAATTTTCATTTTAGAGCCAAAGTTTTGGCATGAACAAATAGTAGCACAGTCAAGTTACTAGCACTATTTTTGAATTGTTTTTCATCTTGGCCTCTGCCTTTTTTTTATTCGCAAAGAGAACTTTAGACAAATATACATTCTGAATTGGCATACAAATACAGGGCAAGGTATGAGGATGCTAAGTTCTTTTACAAGATGGATACACAAAAGAATTTGTCTGAATTCCGAGGCCAGCTGAAGAGCATTCTCTTTCATGTGAGTTGTGCTGAAATTTCCTTGGATTCTTGTGTTCTGCTTATTCTTATTTTATCTGCACCACATTGAATAGGAAAAACTTGGTACAATGCTCGACAAAATGGCGCGTGTTGAAAATGTTGTTGCAGAGTTGACCTGTGTTCTCGGGATAAATGAAGGGATGATCTCAGTTGTCAAAGATGCAGCTGCATTGGCTATGTCAGATCTTTCCACTTCAATTGTTACGGAATTTACTTCACTTGCTGGAATTATGGCACGCCATTATGCTTTAAGGGATGGTCTTCCAGAAGAGGTACTTTTGTTGCCAACTCTTAAGAGGGAAAGTTAAGCCGCTCCTCAACTTTGGCTGAGCAAATTTTCGTGTCAAAGATTGCAGAAGCACTGTTTGAGATAACACTTCCAAGGTTCTCTGGCGATGTTTTACCAAAAACAGATGTTGGCATAGTCCTTGCGGTTGCTGATAGGTACTTCCTACACATATATTGACATCGTTAAACAGATGCTAAACTGAAAATAAAATAAAATGTTGCTATATTCGAGTCATAGCCTACTATTTAGAACTATGATATTCGGAGAACCTTGCTTCTGCTAATGATTTTTTTTCACAGATTGGACAGCCTAGTGGGTCTGTTTGGAGCTGGATGTCAGCCAAGTTCTTCGAACGATCCATTTGGACTGAGAAGGATCTCTTATGGATTGGTAAGGGGAGCTGAAACTGTAAATATCATTACATATATAATATTTTTTATACAGGTACAAGTATTAGTTGATAATATATTTTATACAGGTTCAAATATTGGTTGAGAATAAGAAGAACTTTGACCTCACGAAGGCCTTGACCTTGGTGGCACAGGTGCAGCCTATAAGAATAGACAATGACGTTATAAATGAGGTCAGTATATATTTCAGATCATCACTATGTTACTATGTTCATATGAGTACATGGTTTTTGACAACTCTGATCAAATTTATTCTTAGGTAGTGCAATTTGTAACACGGAGACTGGAACAACTTTTGGTATGTATCTCCTTGACCTGTAATGACAATAGAGTTATTACTTATTACACATAAGGCTGTTCTTCTCCGAGATTCTTGTATTCTACCCTCTTGGGATGTACTGAGAAAGAAATATAAGATACCCCCTCTGTTCCATACTACACTAGAACTTTGCGTAATTCTTGTTGTGGTTTTAGTTCAGATGAAGTACATAGACTATATGTGAGTAAATTTCATGTCTTTTGAAATGACTCGTTTGTTCCTCATTTTTCATCAGGTGGATGAGGGAATTAACTATGAAATAGTTCGGTCGGTGCTTATGGAGCGTGCGAACTGCCCTTATCTGGCATCACAAACGGCAGCTGAAGTAAGAAATTATAGTTTTCAAGTTTTATGTGCTTAGCACCTCTGCTGAAATTTGTGGAAGCATCCTGGGTTTGTGGTGATGGTCTTGCTATGTGGAAACTTGCAGATGGAAGCATTTTCAAGAACTGAAGATTTCCCAAAAATTGTTGAGGCGTATTCCAGGCCAGTTCGAATTATACGTGGGAAGCAAATCGAGTCTGCTTGGGAGGTACTGGCTGTTTTTACGTAGACACGTGCCATCACAATTGAGTAACAAACTCAGAGCGCAGCTTGAATTAGGAGCTAAGCTTGCTGCTGTAGCATCTACTGACGACTTGCCTCACCATGAATGCAAATATGCAGGTTGACACAAGCGTATTCGAGAAGGACGAAGAAAAAGCCTTGTGGAGCGCCTATTTGGAGGCTGTCGACAAGATCCATCCTGGTAACAGAAGACTATATTCATTTCTCAAAGCGACATGTATCAGGTCCACACAGTTCATACAGCTCACCTCTGCGCTATTCTGTTCACCGCTCTTGCAGGTGTTGACGTCAAAACCTTCATCGAGGCCTCCCTGCTTCTGATACAGCCTTTGGAAGATTTCTTCAACAATGTTTTTGTCATGGCGGTGAGAGTAGAAACTCTTTGTTTTCCAGATCTATTGTGATTCATATCATTTTACCGTTTGACGGTGTGTAGATGCACATGTGACTTTGCTGATTAACCTTTGTTTGTATCTCGTGATGACCCATTGGACAGGAAGATGAGAAGATCCGCAACAACCGGCTGGCACTACTACAAAAGGTTGCGAGTTTGACGAAGGGGATAGCCGACCTCTCGGTTTTACCAGGGTTTTAGTTAGCCTTGTAGCGAGCTGAGAGCGTGCGTCCCATTTTTGAGCTGGTGTCATTAAGTTGGAGCCATTTTCTTTTTTGTACTTTTGTTACTGGTCATTCATCTGGTGGAAAATTACTGGGAGAAGAATGAGAATGTAACTACAGGGGATCGTCTTTGATTGGAGGATATCAGTTATGAGGTGTAACTACAAGACGAACCAATAGACAAAATGGGGTGTTGTTTATGCTAGTTGATTAAATGCATTTTCTTCTTCTGTGTTGCGTTGCTGATATTATTCTTTGATTGGAGGATGGTGACCCAGAGAAAATTTATTTGGCATTCATTTAGATCTTACCAATTTCAAGCAGATCGGGCGGGCGCTCCTTGATGTTGAGATTTGTTAGCTGATGTATAACTTTGTTAGAAGAAGATTGAAACATTTGCAGCTAGCCTTCCTTCCTTTTGTCTGTTGGTTCCTGATCACTTTGGTTAATCTTGTAGCAAAAAATATCAGTTAGCTTTTGCCAGGTTGTTGTAGTTGTACTATAATCCGGGTCAGTAACATACGTAGTTGTTTTAGTAAGGGCACCTATGTATGTATGTTTGTACTCCTATGTATTAAACCAAAATGTTGCTGAATTCTTCCGGCAACAATGTCTGATGTGACTTGCTTTTTACCCGTGTATGATATGGTTGCGTTAAGTAAACTGAACCAAAGCCACTAGCTAATGTCAGACGGAACACGAGTATTGCAAGTGCAGTAAAAGAAGGAAAAACATGTTCAGCCTTTCCTTTATTTTCGGTTGAAGGTTACGACTCTCAAGAAATAAACAATTTCATCTAAAAGAATAAACAATTTGAAAGAAAAATCATGATTTCACACTCCTAGAGCAAATTAATCTATACCAAACTACGAGTAAATACATTTCAGAACAGCTGACTGAATATCATCGGGTCCAAATTGCTTTTTATTCAGAGTTTGAAAAATCTTGAACAAAAAAATAGGGCAAGCTAGAGACTGAATTCGATGTTCGAAAAGTAACTGAGAGCTCTGTTTTACTGAACAAATAAAGCTGGGTGATGGAGATGAAGACCGTAGAAAGCATCAAAACATTATTGGAACACAAATTACAACCGGAAATAACATCTAGTGACTAAAAACTCGGATGTTTCTGCAGGCACTTTCTCTGGAACTCATTCATGTCTTCTCTTTTTATATCATCATCAGCGGAGTGCTCCCAGGAAATTCAGACTGAGAATGAGACACAGCCCGCACTGCATGGAAATATGAACGGAAACTCTGTCATTCAATTCATGGAGCAAACTTACTCATATCTTGAATAAAGTAAAAATTATAGTACAAAGCAAGGACAAGGTAAGTAACTTACTCATATCTTGAATAAAGTAAAAATTATAGTACAAAGCAAGGACAAGGTAAGTAACTTACTCATATCTTGAATGCATCGAACCTTTATTCAGTTGACCGTCTCAGCAACCCATCACGGCGCACACAATATCTGAGCCCCCGTATGGCCGTGTGGCAACTAAATTCCACACAGGCTGTTGCCCATCCAGGGTCCATGAATGAATCTCAACCATATTTTCATCACTAGAATTGATTGGAGGCCCAGTAACAATCAGCCGGTCACCACACGCTCGGAAACCCATGTCCCAGCCCAAATTGTTGTTCTTAGACTGTACAGGCAATTTTCCAAGAGTGATCCACTTGTTGTCCAGCTTATCATACTGCTTCAAATCATTATTCTCACTGTAATCAGCGCCATAAAGCTCATTCTTCACAACTGCAATGAGCAGAAGACGTGTTCTGCTGAGCCCCTGAGACATGTTGTCGATGAGCCTCCATGACCTCCGCTCCAAGTCATACTCCTCACCGCATGTCAATAGCTCCCATCTACTGGTAAAACCACCCATCACATAGAACTTGCCATCCATGAAGGCGCCAGAGCATCCGTACCTAGCCCTATTCATGCTGGGAAGGGGTGTCCAAGTATGTGTCTCCGAGTCATACATCTCTGCGGAGCTCAATACATTACCAGAAGAATCAACGCCTCCCGCGACATACGCCTTTTCACCGTCACTTGCTGACCCAAACCAGGACCGCGGGGTGTTCATCGCATCAGCCAGCCATGTCCATGAATTGGTAAGGATGCTATATCTCAAGGCAGCCCTTCCGCGGTCCCCAAACACCAGCACCTCGGTTCCTACAGCGAGCGACTCCCAGATGGAGGAGCTTTCAGCCGGTGGCATCTTGGGCACATGGATCGAGCGCCCAGTGGACGGGTCATAAGCCTCCCACTCCGGAGGATTATTACCGCAAGAGAGGTAGAGCCAGTGCTCTGCGACCCCATTCTTGCGACGCAGGCGGTAGATGTCCCCGTTGCGAACCACGGAATTGAAATCACGGTTGAGGGAGGCGATGGCTCCATATTCCCATCTGGAGAGGCGGTGGAGGCAATAGATGAAGAGGTCACGACCTATCACACCAATCATATTGCTCCATGACACCTCTCCCCCTCCTGAGAAAAGTCGACAAATTAATAATTGACGGGTAATAACTTGTCACCTGAAGCCTGATGGCAAATTGTCTCTGTCAGAAAAGTATACCTGGAAGTGGAACATCCATCGGGCAGGAAGTGGACTCCGGTGACCTTGCTGATATCCTGCAGATTACAACAACCATGAACAGTTAATTTAGGTAGAAGAATTGAAGAGTTACGACAACCATGTAGCTCGGCGCTGGCACTACCTTTTATCACCATGGGAACCAGAATCCACTAGTTGCACGTCCATTATAGGATTGCCCGGATGATTGCTAACTATCCCGATCCTTGACACATACTTCAGATCAGCAGCTGCACCCCCAAATTTTGCGGAGACCTCTCTAAGGCGTGGCATATGCTCGATGCTGATTAATGCAGTACCATGACGATATTGTTTCCACTGATCAAACTTTGAAAAAAGTTCAAGTCGTTGGTCCATTTGGGGGATGGAATTGAAAACGAGCCTGAGCTTCCAGAGATTAGGCATTGCGCCCGCCTCAAATTTTAGCCAAGCTATTCCACTCATGAACCTCAGCTTTAAGTACTTGAGAGCTGTGAATCCAGCAGCCGTGCCAAAGATTATCTTAATATTAGGCGACTTCTCCATATACAACGACAGAGCAGTGAGGGCAGGCAACCCTCTAAGAATGTCAATATCATTTACTGACAGTCCATCCACTGCAATCTTCAGAATGCATAGTTTGCCAAGTTGTTTCATCCACACATCCAGCCGAGAAAATATGACGGTTTTGTGCGGTGAGAACTCAAATCTCTTGATATGGTTGGGACGTTTGACGAAATACCAGTAATCATACCCAACCAAGGATCCGTGAGCCACCACTTTTATAGTTTTCAGGCTGCCTTCTTCACATATTAAAGAATCCAGAGCTTCCATGATTCGGTTCAGATTGTAGGAATCAGAAGATTGCGGTGTAGAAACATAAAGATCCTGCAGGTGGTTCAACAAGCCAAGGCTCCCAGGTGGATTGACGGACCAATCCAGCAGATTTGAGTGGGCAGGAAGACTGAGGTGCAATAAGTGTGGGAGATATATAATATCCCATGGAACATGAGTGCCTCTTGTCGTATCCTTGACATCCAGTGTTTCCAGACATTGCAGACCTCTCATACGGCTTGGCAGTTTTATGCAGACATCAGAAGCAATCTTCAAATATATCAAATGGAACAGTTCTGAAATTCCAGTGAGGTCTATCGTCAGGTCATGCTCCCCATAACAAACACCGCAAAACTGAAGGTTTAGAACACGGAGAATTTTGAACTCTCCAATGCAAGGCATGCACTCTGATAGTCCGAAAAATCCAAGTGACCGTACTTGTGACTTTCTGATGTTTGCTGGTATCTTTGCATATTTTGCATCACCAAGTTGGAGAGACAGCCGACGGATCTTATGAGAAAGTGCCACAATCTTTCGATTGTAGTCTATTACCACAATAAAATTCTCTTCTGCAGACTTGTGTGCAATAAGATCATGTACCACGTAGTGAACTGTGCAGGAAACCACCTCATTGTTGTAGTTGATATACATAGGCTGGATGAATTTTCGGTCAACAAGCTCGTTGAAATACATTTCTGCAACCTCCTCCATGTTTAGCCCTTCACTTGCAACAATGAACCCTTCAGCCATCCATTGCTTGACCAGGTCATGTTTGAAGATTGTGGAGCCCTCGGGATACATACCAAGTTGAAGCAAGCATGTCTTGAGGTAATGAGGTAGGCTGTTATAACTGACGGTCAGAACTTTGCTTATTTTGTCTGAAGTTGAATTTGATGACAAACATGACACTAACGAATCTTGTATGTGCGTCAATAAATCCACTGATACAGAAGGCTGGTTTGCTAGCAGACTTGCTATGCTGATGGTGGCTAGCGGCAAACCACCACATATTTCTACAATTTGGCTTGAAATTTGTCTGAATTCTTCAGGACAGTCACTTTCACAACCAAAAAGCCTGCCAAAGAATAGCTTCCTTGAGTGATCATCATCCAAAGGTTTCATCTCAAAAACTTGTTCTGGGTGATCGCAGCCACATGCTAGTGCAACATCTTCAATCTGTGTGGTTGTTATTATTCTGCTGCCTTGACTACCCTTGGGAAAAAGCTGATTAATAACATCCCATGCTGATGTATCCCACAAATCATCAACAACAACTAGATACCTGCATGTCAAGAATGCACGCATGTCACATTTATGTGTCAGGCTAACAGTAACAACCTGAAGTTACGTATCAACCAGAAGTTAACTTGAAGAGTTAAACTAATGGCCATTGAATCGACAGGCTTACTGAAGCTTTTCTAGCTTACTGAATCGAGGTTTTCTAGAATACCGTAAAGCTAGTCTGAAAAACATTCTTTCAGAAACTGACTTATTTTTGTGAAAAACGAAAAGAGCAACCTGTAGGGAAATAATATAATATACAGAGATTCCTGATATAGACAATTCCTGATATTGTAGACAATTCCTGATACACTGATGCATACAACTAGTACATGCTATTTGGATGTGGAAAATAAAGTACCTTTTGCCATGTAGACAATTGTTGATATTTTCAGCAGTAATGCGAAGTTCATCAGAAGCGTCTTGGCTTGCTTGGGGCTGCTTCCGCTGGAATTGTGATAGCATGTCGCGGAAAAGCCTCTTCATATCAGGCTTTTTGGACACCCGGACGAAAGCACGGCAATGGAATTTCCTCCCAATTTTATTGTACAACACTTTGGCAAGCATTGTTTTACCAAGACATCCAAATCCATGAATAGACACCACCTTCAGCTGCTGATCCGCGTCGTTAGCCAGAGAGTTAATAAACTTGCTCATCCGACCATCAATTACTAGGCCGGAACAAGTTTTCTCACAAGGTAGTGGCGGCATTGGCATTATAGGCCCAATGGCTGAAAATCTACGTGCCGCCGAGGTGCTACAACAATGGAGCTGGTACCTCTTGTACCGTCGGATCGCCTCCCGGGCATAGATCCTGAATTCTGATACCTTTTCAACCATCTGGTGGTACCACTTGAGCTTCCTGGGAGCACGAATGACATCAAAACGAATGATTTTGGAGATAACATGTCCTGACACATCAGGAGCTGCATATTCAATCTGTTTCTGCCACTTGAGTCTCTTGGGAATCTTAACATGAGTCATCTTGTTGTCAGATTTGTAGCCAAGAGACTCAGGGGGCACAAAGTTGTCAATGCAATCTTGGATGTCATAAGATAACTCCCGTGCTTCTTTCATCCAACACTTGGCCGCCAGGGGAGGGTCCTCCACCTCTAACAGATCTTCAAGGTATGCGCCTATTTCTTCAAGATCATCTTTGAGGAGCTGCGACCTATCATTGACCCCCTTGGTCAGCTTGCATCCATTAAGACCTAGCATCATGTCAAGCTTCTTAAGAAGGGGTCTCATGGCACCCAGAGAAACACTGCTACTGGCATCCATCTCTCTGCCTCTACCTCCTATTGAAACATCTGGAAAAAAAAACACAGACAAGAAAAAACAATTTAATTTACACAACGGATGTTGCATGTAATACATAACTACCAGTACATGTCACACTCACATCTGTTTCTATTCACATATGTGACATTCAGAAAAGCCAAATTATATCGATTTTGTACTTTACACTTCACTCATCATATCCACCAACACATTTAAATTGCGGAACAAACAAGTTGCTTATAGTTTTTTTTGTTAAAGAGTAAACTTTATTGACTCAAAATGAAGCATCGAAGATTCAAGCACAATGAGCACACACCCGTTGTCTGCATGGCTAGGACATCCATAACCAACACTAACACACACACAAAGAACACATGTAAAGAGAAAGTTCATAAAAGACGGAAGTCAATCCTGTTTATTCAACCAGTTTGGCTGACGATCCACTCATAGAACATGTGGATGAGGTATGTAATCTTGTATCCAACCCCTTGTGGTCATGTTTTATTTTTATTTTTAGTCTTGTTTTGTACTCGATGACTTTAACTTGTTTTCATGTTTAATAAAATTGGTTGTGTGCATCTTCTGATCCAGAGGCCGGGTTACTCCCCTTTTCGGAAACAACAATTACTCTGTAATATAAGGCCAGCAAATTTGGGATTACCTAATTAGCTTGCACAAATTGCTATGTCATTGTGATGTCCAGTCGGGTCTCATCTAGTGTTATTATGGTTTTGCCAACCTATGCTTGCACTAGTGCACAATTGTGCTGTTAAGCACCCCCCCCCCCCTCCCCCAACCCAATCACACATGTTAGTGATGAACAATGCATGACGAGACACACATTATAAAAATCATGGGTGTGATGGTTTGCACATCGCGCACGGTCACTAGTAAACAATTGTGTGCAATGTCTTGCCGACAGGTTAGATGGATGAATCCGTGTGATGTTGGCAGGCACCTCACAACGTTTGATAAATGAACCATGTGTGAGATAATTTGAACAGGGTTTTATGAGCTCAACTGTGCGCAATATGTTTTACATTTCGCACAGAAAAATTATTGTCGAAACTGTGTCGAACAAAGTTCACACAATTTCACACAGTTGAACCTGGTACTATACTCGCAGATGACATTGTATGCCTAACCATGCAGAAGCTACCCGGCGACATTGCCTAATACGTGCCATGGCCGCCCAGCCCCGCACCCTCACTGTTAGGCAAGACTAGAATCCCCTCCACGAGGCCCACCCGGCCCAGTCTTGGAAGAGAACACAGGGTGGTTGGTGACGGAGCGCGCCATCAACAAGGTGGGTGAATGCACAAACATAGCCGACGAGTTGGTCGTCTGGATGGCTTGAGAGTTTGTTCTAGTCATTTAGAATGGGAGGCCGACACCTGGGCTTCCTTTCACAACACCAGGGCATCCACCCTCACCGACAAGTATGGAATAGGCACCTCCCGCAACAACTAGTGTATCCATATCACAGGCGAGTGGTAATCCTTCTTTTTGAACAAATCTATACATTTAGTTAGTTTAATGCAATGTCGGCAAGCGACAAATATATGTACAATGTTTATAACTGGCTAATTTTGCCCTCTTATATAATCGATATAGATCATTTGTTCTCGAGTGTTTGTTGTCTTCATAGGCACAATTTGTTCATAGGCACAATTTGAAGTGCACTCTTCGTTTGGGAGACAATGCGTTCGATCATGGCGGGAGTTACAATCATTTACGTATACTGGAGGGAGGGTAATTACAAGCGTTTATACACTACATTCATTCAAGAGCTAGAAATTTAAATGCAGTTCAAAATCACAGAAGTTGTTCCTCCATTTAATATGTTATTACTATTGGTCTTCCTTTTTCTTTGTGCGGTCTCTGTTCTGGGTCAATAGAGCTACTTTGGTTTTCATGTCACCACCTTCTTATGGCGGCTATGCATGTCTACTCCCTCCGTTCAGAAATATAAGATGTTCTAACTTTTTTCTAAATAGGATATACATTGACACGATATAGTGTGTTTGTGACTCATTTTAGTCTGCACGTAGTCTATATTAAATATCAAAAACATTTTATATTCATGAACGGATGGAGTATTTAAAACACAAGCCACCACCACAAACTACTAAATGTTTTATCCAAGCGATTTGTACATGTGGAAGGCGGGTGGCGCGCGGCTGGTTGGGTCGTATCCTAGGCATTTTGTCAATTATTGGTTTGTTATTTTTTTAAATGTAGATCAATCCCTGCCCTCTAGACCTGTATGATGATGGCAGCCGCCGGCCTCTTTGCTTCCCCAACTCGCCTCCCTCTCTGTGCTCGTCTCATCCTGCCTTATGTTTGCCTGAACGCCGGCGGCAAGTGTTCAATTGCAGATGTACAACGGCAAGCACATAACTGCAGTTCAATTTCGAGGTAGTAAGATCACATCGACACATCTTCCCCTCTTGTGCAAGTTCTATCTAGTCCAGTACGGTACTTTTTGCCCTAGTTTTCTAATTGTTTTTCCTATGGACCATGACTGATCTAGGCTATGGAACGGTATTTTGATGCGGGCTCGCCGAGGTCACCCGTTAGATGTAAAATATATCAATTATCGCAGCAAAGTAATCTTCTGAAGTCTTCCATTCAGAGAGAAATTAATTTAGATGAATTGCCTTATGATGCGACTGATCAGAAGAGAATTTGAAGTACACACAAAATCCTAAGAAGCAAGTTGATATTTTAACAAGGGGATGTTACAGGCCACCATCTAAATTTGTTTATCGACATAGGGACATTGAAGGTACTTACATTAATAATGAGCGAGCAAATGAAAGGTTTGCCAATTTGGATGAGATTGCTGATCTTGCTATGTTAATGGTCCAGACAAATAAGCATGTTACTTTTCCTTTGGTCTATCAATTCTAAAGCTAGTATTAGTATATATTGCCAGTTGCCACAACATCCGTGAAGAGACCCTTTCAGTTTTGAATGTTGTCAATGAAAAGATGTATAATAAAATGGGTAATCAGTTCATGAGTAATTGTCTAATTTTCTATGTGCAGAAAAGTCATGTCTTCTACCATTAGTAACGGTGATATGTTTGAATGAAGGATCCAAAAGGGATGTCCCGAAATGTGAGTGAGTTTACCTGATTCTTTCGCATGATGATACTTTTATTTTAAACTTGCCAAACTAACTTATTATTTCTTGATTTTTACATAAAGTAGAGGGAAACACTTTTTCACGGAACTAATTTGTTATTTTCTTTGATGTTCTTAGGAAGAAGAGAAGTTGCATTTGAATCCAAGAAGTTATTTCAGTATTACCCATGTGATTTTGTAATTTCATCCAATCGGTATGTCTCACACTCTTCATTTTTAATGTAACAAGTATTTGTGATAAGGGATATCATATTCCTATTCATCATGGTTTCTCTGATTGTTATAATATTGTTGTAATATGGCGTAAAATTGGACTTAGTTCATACCAAGTTTTCACAACTAGTCAATGAGTGAACCCAATGACTAATTTTTCTGGCTCCGCCAGGTGTCCACACTTGCGGTGATCACCAGGTCATGCCATCCCGTGACCAGACCAATCTTAGCACTAATCTAGACTTGCAATTGTTTTTAGAGTCTTTGTTTGTTTTGTTAGTATGCGACTAAACTACTCACAGGCCGTTGGTCACGTTGATGTTGTACCTGCATGGGCCTCTTTAGATCACCGTTACAGTTAGTGCTGTTAGTGGCCGAGTGTGCGGCGGCTGGCCCATGTGTGTGGTGTGGATGTGCTATTTGAAAAGTTTGTGTGCACGGCATTCACTTGTGTCCCTCTGTTGGTATGTGAGTGTGAGAGGCCGCTTGAGGAAGAAGAAGGAGCAACAATCAAGGGTGCGCCTATTCACCTAGCTAACGAACTAACAGAAGAAAATCAGCTCGAAAAAAGTCATGTTCAGGGTTTTCCCCTCTTTAGAAAAAACACCAAGTAGTTATGTCAGCAGCAGCAAGTTCAGTCTCGGGGTTTTTCTTTTCTTTTTTGTAAAGGAGCTGTAGTAGTAGAGGGATAAGAAGGAAGGAGATAAAGGAAGTGTCACCTTGGGTTGGATAGAAAAGGACGACCCTCTCCTCCGCCTCCTCAGTAATGCCATGATCCAGCATCTTGTTGCGAGATTCCCTGCACTTTGGGCACGGCTCGGAGCCGACCCTCTTACAGGCTTGGCAGACGAAGGCGCGGCTCGGCCTTGGGGCGGCGTCGAGGAGGGGCCGCAGCCCGCCGGCCTGGTGCAGCTGCCTGACATCGTCAGGGCCACCGACGAGCCGGCCGCCCACGAGGAGCTGCGGGAGGGAGAAGGCGCAGCCCCGAGCCGCGAGCAACGACTTGAGCTCGCTGCGGTGCGCTTTGCTCCTGGACACGTCGCGCACGTCCACGGCCAGGCCGTAGCCGCGCAGCAGGGCGCACAAGGCGTAGCGGTCGGCGGAGGTGCGTGGTCTGCGGCGCGAAGCTGAAGGTGACGCCGTGTAGAGAACCACCTCCGGCTGCAGCTCCTGCTTGCCGTGTGGCCGGGACGAGGAGCTGCCGCCAGGGTCACCCATGTCCGGTGGCCTCATCTCCGAAGAAGAGTGTGACTATTAGCGTTGTGGCGAGAAAAGAGCGGAAGCAGATGGAGTAGTGATGCCTCTGTCTCTCTATCGTCTTGTGGTTCATCTCCTTGTCACATCACATGCATCGCACTCGTCTGTGCCTCTACTGTCGTGCCTCTTGTTAATTCCTCGTACGCTATGCGTCTTTGTCGATTGCCTAGGTGTGCTCACACTGCTTTGTCTTGTTAATTACCTCGGACTCTCCCGCTCACACTGCTTAGTTTCAAACACTGGAATTTGATTGGACAAGCTCATTGGATTCTTATCTCCTCTTCATTTGAAAGAGTTGTACTCTTATCTGCTCTTCATTTGAAAGAGCTGTACCTCGTCTCAAGTATTATATTGAAACTTAAAATATGCGTACGTTTTTTGATTATTACTTTCGAGGAGACTCCTCTGAGTGAACGTCGACAGGGTCCTGGCCAGGCGCGCGCATGCTAGGGGCATGCACATAGAGCATATAGGACAAAATGAACGCGAGCGCTCTCATGTGTACACTCTCTCTCACCACATTATGTGACATGCACATGAGGAAAAAATGGAGACTGCCACAGTACCATCTCTCTCTCTCCCTTTCTGGCAAATACCTTGGCAGAAAGCTTTCTTGAATTAATCTTAGAGGTGAAATCGATGATCTGGTGTTCAATTTTTGAATCCTGTGACATTTGTGTTTTGCCCTATCGTTCTCTTTATTTAGGCATTGCTTTTGAAGAACCTCTGTCTCGCCGTTCATGTGTTGTCGCAGTGGTTAGTGTTGTTGATTCTAGTAGCGTTTTGCTTATCGCTTGTTTGGTGTGATATATATTTTTCGTTCTTATTAATAATTGGAAAAGGTGCTCGCTTGATGTCTTGTCTAGATCTTACATTGTATTAGAAACCACAAATTAAGCCGTCTAAAATGCTATTTTTTCAGATAAACCACTATAAAAAATCCGACTAGGTCATCGGAGACGCTTCCAGGGCCAGAGAGGCAGTAGATCCATGTCAGCTTGACATTAACATGTTGCACTTTAAACCAGGACGACGAGCTGCCGCTAGGGTCGCCCATGTCCGGCGGCCTCATCCAAAGAAGAGTGTGGCTACTAGGGTTCTCCCGAGATGAGAGGGGAAGTAGATGGAGACGGGGACAAGTGGTGCCTTTCTCTCTCTCTCTCTCCCTCTCTCTCTCTCTCGCGCTCTCTCTCTCTCTCTCTCTCTCTCTCTCCCCTTGTGGTTCATCTCCTTACATTGTCACATGCATCGCACTGGCGGCTTGCGCCTCTACTGCCGTGCCTACTGCCTTGTGTTTATTATCAAATTCCTCGGACGCTATGTTTTTTTGTCGATTGCCAGTGGTGCGTGCCTCTCCTCCTTTTTTTGCGGGGAGCCTTTGCTCTCCCGCTCACGCTGCTTAGTTTCAAACACTGGATTCTTACCTGCTCCGGATTTGAAAAAGGAGTAGTACTTTGCTAAGTATTTTATGAAAACTTAAATTACACATACATCAATTGATTATTGTTTTTAAGGAGACTCTGTGTCAGCTGGCCCATGCGTGCATGGGTTGGAGCATATGCAAATAAGATAATATGGCACGGTCGCACCTGCGTGTATCCTCACCCTCACCACATCATGCATGTGACATGCACATGGGAAAGAGTCGTGGGACCAGCACGGGACAATCCATGGCCACACCTTGGCAAAAAGGATGCTGGGAGTTCATTTGCCCGCGACTCTTTTTTATGGTTGATGTTACTGATTGTTGCGGCATATGCTGCTGATCGCTTGTTAGGTGTCACATCTTTTACTTTGTTTTTATTAATAACTTGAATTTGTACATGCTCAATGTCTTGTCTAGATCTTCACACTGCTATTACTGAAGCCAGGTGCATATTGGACCCAAAAACTATTCAAAGCCTGGCAATGAACAAATTAGTTTGTCTCCAAATGCTATATTTAGGGAAACATCACTATAAATAATCTAGCTAAGGAGTCATGCCGCGGGTCATTTAACTGGCTTTAGGGGGTCAGAGTGGAGGCACATCCACTCAGGGCGGGGTGTGTCAGCTTGATATTAATATGTTGCACTTGAGCTTAAAAAACCACACTAAGTTATATGAAGTAAATTTTCTCGGCAAGTCGTGCTTGAGGCTTGTTCTATTTCCTCTCTTTTTATTTTGTGTCAAATATTTTTTTGAGGTATTTCTTCTTGTAATTCAAAGAGCAGCTGACCTGCTGACTTGCTTGGTAGTACATATTGATACTCATTTTAATTAAGTCAACATTCCGGAATTCTCGCAAACAATTACATTGCAGCGCTAAATTTGTGACTAATAATACTCCAATTACGTTGACTGGGACCAAATACATATCCAACAACAAAGTAAAAGTCTAGGTGTGAAACGGTGGGGAAGTCACCATAGTCCATATACTCTTTTGCTCAGCTCAACAGGCCATTAACTTGATCTGTTACAAATAAAGCCTAGGTATGAAACAGTGGGGAAGCCACCAAATCGACACGATAGCAAAGAGGACAAACTTGTTCCGTAAACTTGATCATGATGAGGAGACACACTTGTCCAAGAATGGCCATCAACCAATTAGCAGCTAGTTATTACAGAGCCATTAGCAACTCACAATTTTTACTGTGTGTGCAATAAGAAAAGGCCACTATTAGCAGGAAGAGGTGAGGAGGAAGCAGCTTTTTTTTTGGAACGAAGACGCTAAAAGCGTCCGGCTTTAAATTAATAAAGCCCTCAGGCATCAAGTTCAACGGGGTACAACTTAAGACAGATGAAACGTAAGCGTTCGGTCCACGACCGTCGTCCAAAACGCTGCAAAGCTTCAACGCGAAGGCAATATTACATCCAAACAAAGCATCCATCGCGAAAACGTAGCTAACATAGACTCCCACGAAATCTCCAAAAGCTTCAGCTGCTCGGCGGAGCTTGTCTTGCCAACACCTGGATATTCTTGATGCGCGTCATGGCCTCCGACATACGCTCAGCATCGCGCTCCTTCCCCAGCGGAGTCCACGTCTGTAAAAAAAGATGACATTTGAAGATCACATCCGCGGGATGGTTAGGGAATTTTTTCTCAATCGTAATTTTGTTGCGCGTTGTCCAAATTGCCCAGAGCAACGCCCCTACACAACGCCATGCGATTCTACTACTAGTCCCTTTCGTAGTTTTGAGTATGGAAATCAGATCATTCCCCGAGGCTGGATTCCAGTTCGTATGAAAAGCTTCCCTTATTGCGCTCCATACGAACCTGGCCAGGTGGCATTTAAAAAAGATGTGGTTTGCATCTTCGCCAAGGCCGCATACAGTGTAAGTGCCATCCGCCGGACCGTTGCATTTAGCCACGTTATCTGAGGCGGGCAGCCGGTTCCTAAACATTTGCCACATGAAGATTTTAATCTTCAAGGGCAGGCCGGCCTTCCATAGCCCCCTAGCTATGTCAAGCGATGTACCTTCGGTTAGCTTGTTATAAAGGGACTTAACCGAGAATTTCCTAGAAGCAGTCAAGCTCCACTCAACCGAATCAGCACCCGTTCCTAAGCGGTTGGCGCCTATAAGCTGTAACAGGCCCTCCCGTTGTACCTTCGGTTGGCGCCTATAAGCTGTAACAGGAGGAAGCAGCTTAATGCAAATTAAATAGTAGGCCGTACATCACACTTCATTACCAGGTTGTTGATGGTGTCTAGACAAAGAAAATATTGGGACGTCTTGGGTGCTTCCTTGCTGCTTCTTTCCACTTATGCTTTGTGTCACCACCCTCTTCACGATCAAGAGCTATCTCCTCGAGATGTTTAAAGTACTTGATCGCTGATGTGCCACAAAAGCCATCTAGATTTTTACATAGCAGCCGGATCGACTTGAGGCTCCGTGTTACACGGCAGAGATCCGTCTTAGACTCACACCATATTTCCACCATTGTCAGATCCTTCATATTAGCCAAATCTCAGTTGCAACGTTGGGAGGGCAGAAAAATATAAAGGATTAGATGCAGCTTAGAGTTCACTAACCTCTTACTAAAGCGCAGCAAGCATCCTGCGTCCCCATGTAAGTTCACAAGACGCCTCTCTGTAGTTCACGGTTACCTACAAAATATATTACTTTTCAACTGCCACAGTGTCTGTTCATAGGTTTTCTAACTCATCTCCTATGTCTTCACCCCATCGATCCCAGCAGTGTATTAGTTTAATCTGGCAGTGTGGCACGCCATCGATGCGCCCTGCGTGCCAACCAATGTGAAAAGAACAATATGTTACAGTAGATGCACTAATCAAGTCTCGACCTTTGTCGCCTTTTCTCCGGGTCATCCGCCTCATCGATCCAAGCAGTTGGTGGTGCATTCGCACTTCACTTCAACTTGGCGGTCTGGCACGCAGTGAGTATAAACTTTGCATTTGCATTGAGTCAAAACAAAGAATGCTATCGTTCAATAGACTAATGAACTCATAAGCCTTTCACATCACATCTACCGAAGTAGTTATATTTTCACAATTTTTGCAATCAAGAGCGGTAGTACAGCATGAGCAACAAGGGGACCGGGCGCGGGGGTGGGGTGGGGGGGGGGGGGGGGGGGGAGGGACAAAGTATGGGGATAATGGAAATGAGTTGGTGGCCAACAAGCACAATGGCAACTGGCTACCCGCTAGGGTTTTACCTATGCCATGGCGATGTGGATTAAGAGGGATGCCTCCTCAGGATGCAGGCACCACACCTTGCGCCAGTTACTGATATTCTCTTTGTGTGTGGTGTGAGCATCTATGTTATTCTCTTTGTGTTCTTATAATTTGAACAATCTTGAAAGCAAAAAATAAATACAGGAACATATGCTCAAAAGTATCAATATGTACAACCGGTTTGGATGATGGTCCGACAATCCGGTAGGTGTATAGTCATCTTCTCCTATATTTCATTTTCAAACTTCGTACTTGGTGGATACTTTGGTTGGTGGATACTTTCGTTAATAATATGGTTGTATGCATCCTTTTGATGCAGAGGCCGGAGGTTATCCTCTTAAAAAAAGTGACCGGCGATCAACAAAACATGGTGAAAAATATGAAAAGTTAATGTACTCCAAATTAGAACAATATATAAATATGTGAGTTAGTGGTTGTCCCTTGATATCAAGAAAATTAATTTGCACAAGTATCATACATTTTTACCGAAGTTTTAAATAGTTGGCTATAGCTCCGCTATAACCTTTGTGAGCTCTCCTGCAGCTATTCACTTTTAGCGCTAAATTGAAAATCATGCTAATAGCCTGCTATTTCCCCACTAAATTTGGATCCATTTAGCCCACTAAGCCGGTATACCAAACCATCCTTTTGTATTATACTTTGTTCTTGTTTCTGATATATATGATGCATTGATGCAAAACTTGGTTATTGAATTAGAATCGATTGGTGCTCGTATTTTGATGCATGAACATGTGTATATGTCAACTATATGTGATATATCATATATGATGCCTGATTGTATATTTATTTTTTCAACTTTTCATGACTTAAGGAAAATGCTAAATGGGGATTAGCTTTGCTATAGCTTTTCATAGCTTCTGACTGAGCCACCACTAAATGATGACATCGCTATTTAAAACATTGATTTTTACCCCAGGAAAAAAACTATTGTATGTACTCCCTCCATACGAAAAAGATTCTCTCTCAAATGGTTGTATCTAGCACCAAATTAGTGCTAGATACATCTATTTGAGAGACAAGTTTGGGACAAGTTTTTTCGGATGAAGGGAGTAGTAGCTAGTGAGATGCATCAAGATCTTGTGATCAGATGACTAGATCGATCCTTACTTTGAGAAAAAAATTATTTGCATAAAATTAGTGACTATGATGACAAAAGCGTTTAAACAACTCATGTCATTAATGACAATTTCTCTAGCAATGCTTGTGCATTCAACTTCTATAGAAGTGTACGAATACTTAGCTAATTAAAACTAAATAACCATAGAAACTAAAAATGTGTTGGATGTTTCTCTCGAACTAGGCTTTCACCTAACTTTCCAAATAAAGCAACAACCACAGTTCACAGCCAAACGATAAAAGGTAATGAGGAAGCCCTCAAACGAAGTAGATCAAAGAAAAATCAAACAACATAAGTCGTACCACAAAAAGATGCACAAAGGCACAACAACGACACGAAGACGTTGCGCAACAAGAGCATAGGATGGTCTGAACACACAACCACGACCCAATCTGCAGCGCCTAAGCTCCTCCGCGAGAACACTCCTAGAAGTCTAACAACTCAAAGCATCACCGATGTCGAGTCTGATAGACAAACAAGGGTTTTCACCCACAGCCCACGCAATAGGAGGAGATCTCCGACGATGTCCTTAGGAAAAAAGGGGGACTCACAAGCATTGCCTTCGCATGTGCTTTCGCTCATAATCCTTCCGCATCTCACAAAGCATCTAGGTCACCACCGTGATGAAGTCTAGCCCATTCGTATCAGATATGGGTGCCACCACTTCCTTTGAAAGAGAACATTCCAGGGACACCCGCCGCTAGACCCCTTGACACCTACACTATCAAGAGGCGAAGCCACCACCGCCACCACAGAGCTCATCAAACGGAAGACCTAGTAGCATGCCATCCAAGGCTAGGGGAGGATGCCACGGGCGTCCCGTGTGTCGGCGCGGTCCAAACAGAACCTTGTCCATGTGCATCGGCGCGTTGGATCACATTTCAGTCCACGCGGGCCCAAACGTACCCGGTCGGACGAAATGTGTCGGTGCGTTAGATTTGGACTAAAGATGTGGAAATGGTTACTAGCCATTTGATCAAAAAATAGATCCGATGGACCTGAAGGCAGTCGACGCACACAACTCCCTCATGGGGTGAATGCACGTTTTCAATAAAGATATTTTTTGATGTTTCTGAAAAAGAATTACGGGAGTAGAGTCAGTCACCGAAAAAAACGAGTTAACAAACCGCAGCCGAAGTTTGGTGCAGATCCGATCTGTGGTCGCTGTGAGCTGCTCCATGTGTCTCCCCTGAGACTTCCCCCTCTGATCTAGGTAGGATACATGGCATATCATCGATCGTATGCAACCCACCATCGGCTGTGCTAGCTGTTCGGTCCTCCTGGACCACAAGCTTCTCTTGTAACCCTAACATGTCTCTCCATGTGAGGCGCTACAACGGTGAATATAACTTGTTCTGTGCCCGATCACCATGATGGCCAAGTCCCTCGCAGTGGCTCCACCCCTCTCATGGGAGCGATAGGGGTCCCCTCGGAGAAGGCTTGGAGGACAAAGAAGAGAATGCCAAAGAATGCAACAAGGCTCTTGTTGCAAAAGGCCGAGCACAACAAGGCTCCTATTGCAGAGGTCGAAGAAAAAAATGGTTCACGAAAGATTGGAACAAGGCTCTTGTTGTAGAAGACTGAGCGCAACCAAACTCCTATTGTGGATATCAAAGGAAAAAAATGGTATGGGAAATTTGCAACAAGGCTTATGTTGCAAAAAGTCGATATCAAGAAGGCTCCTATCGCCAAGATAAAAAAAACTGTGCGGGAAAGATTGCAACAAAGCAACTATTGCGGAAGGCCGAGCGCAACAAGGCTCCTATTGCAAAGATCGGATATCTATTCGTGGCTCCATCCAACGGTTGCAGAGGTGACAGATCTTTTCAAATTATCATCTGGCCAACGCGTAGGGCCGCCCACTAGGTAAGTTCTCTTAAACAAGAATTGGGTGCGCTACATGTTGGCCGGCTGATCTTCATGAAAGATCGGCCGGCTAGCGAGCTCTCCGATCTGCACACACGATGATTTCAATATGACTCTTGTTGTAGAAACATCCTGCAACATGAGCCTTGTTGAATAAAATCTCTGTGGCTCATGCGACAATAGCCTTCTTGCAATTGCAATAGGGTCCTTGTGGCAAAAAAAATCATCTGAGCTCTCTTCTCCCTTGTTTCAGTTGTCGTCGTTTGCAACACCGTCGTTGCAACAGAGCGTACAACGGCTCGCTGGAGGAGCATGCGTTAGGGCACCGAACCATCGCATGGGCATGCATCAGGCCCTGCGGGTGTGTATGGAGCACGAGGCGCGGCTTGGAACTCGTGGCGGCGCATGCCATCAAACCCCCATGGCGCTCGGGCGCGAGCTCGGTTTCGAGCTATTATTTGCAAGTTGTAAAGGTGTGAAAATGGTTATGAGCTGTCAGATCAAAAACAGATCTGACGGACGTGGAGGCGGTTGACGTACACAGCTTCATCATGCTGTGAATGCGTGTTTCCAAAAAAGATATTTTAGGGGTGTTTGTGAAATAGAATTATGGGAAGAGAGTCAGTCACCGGAAAAAATAGAATTATGCCCGTCTGATTTGTGGCCGTGGGCGTCTCTCCGGAGCAGAGGAGGCGTGAGAGAAACATGTCGGAGAGGCGGCGAGCCAATGTTTCTTCCGGTAGCCGGTGCCGCGGAGGTCGCCCGGAGACGGAGCCGGCACCCGCGGCATCCTGTCCTAAAGCTCGAGTGGGGACGACACTCATCGCGGCTTGATCTGTAAGTGTTCTATTTCGATCTGGATCTAGCTAGGGTTCCTGATGCTTGTTCCTTGTTCCTTGCTCATAGTACTCCCTGCTCCATGCTCCATGCTCTGCTCTGGAGGAGGAAGATGGAGTCGCTGGAGCAGAGCAGTCTGCATTTCATTTTTCTTACGGGCATCCGCTTGCTCTGCCAATTCTTTAGTTCACGCATACAGGTAAAAGAAAAGGAAAACCATCTGTAAAATGTAGGACCATATAGCATTTCGACAGTCATATAGCATTGTCAAGAGCATACAAATAGACGATCCTGTAACTGAATGAAGGTCCATGTTAAAACAGAAAGCCCACCAAATTGACATGCTCACGTACTGAAGCAAAAGTACAGAGAGGACGAACTTATTGGATCAGCACGAGACAGAGTCCATAGCTGTAGCCGTACTCCCAGCACCAGCTGAGCATCCAATTTATCAATAGAAACTGATCAAAACAGGTTCCTGATGGTCCAAATCAAAGCAACTACAGCAACCATCAAATTTCTAACATCTCCAGCTTACTTCAGATATTTGAACCACACAAATCATTAAAAGAAACAGAAAACAATCTGAATGTTCTGTCACACTGCACAAATATTCAGAAACAGAGTGCTAAAGGAGTAAGTTGTCCACTGTTTCTTAGGCACTGCAAAACATAACTAAGTAGGTCTACTTACACAAGCTAAACATTTAACACAAGTATCTACATCCCCATTACCATCTCAGAGCAGCTCCTGATTAGCCTTATAACCAAAATTTTCTGTAGCACACTGTCAGACTTCTCCGTGCTAGCCAAAAAACAAGAAAACCTGATCTACCAGCTTCCGTATCACTTGCCACTTGAATAGATTTATTCACCTCAGCTCTACTAGTTACCCCATGTAGGAACTCCGCCCACAGGATCGATTACATCACAGTACGACAAACACGCGTACAAAAACTTTTATAGCCAAGGGCCCTTGTCGTACCCTTTGTTTCTCTTTTTATTTTCTGTTTTCTCAATACGGTGTTACAATCTTCACGCAGGGTTGTGCATATATATATGCAACTACCAACCGACTAGACAAAGTCCTTTTCCTATAAGTAGACAGCAACACGGTTACCACATCCTAGCAATACACGGACTACTAATTTGACTACTACTAACTCAGCCGAAGCTAACTACTACTAGGACTCTACGCCCAGGACATGTACTGCTACAACGCAAACCTAGACAAGATTATCTAACATTCTCTTCCTAATCTTGATTCTTTGTCTTTGTGCTTCTCCGGTCTTGGCTCGTTGTAGATCATCCCATGTCGACTTATCCGCTCGCACCATGACAAGTCAAATTGCCGGCTATATTATTGCCAATATTCTCTCCCCAATTTTGACTTGGCGAATTTACGGACCACCTCAAATATGCCTTGGACTACCCAGCCTCGCTAGTAACCTGTGGAACACACCACCCGGTGGACTACACCATCCACCCTAGCGAGATACATGCCGGCTCCTTGTGGATCACACCACCCCGGGCACTACACCATGCACTGCAGCCTCATGTAGAGACATGGCCTCATTGAAGAGACTCATCTTCACTGGTTTACCGCCCCCACATACTTGAACTTGATCCTCTCGTCGAGACACACACGCGACCTGGGCTTCATCTTCAACGCCTCCTCACAGAGACGAGCACTTAGACATGACGACGACTGACACGACGACGACCGACCGACCGACCGTGCTAACCCGCAGGACTCCTTGACTCATCAAACTCCCACGGACGATGATCTTGACGAATTTCCGGCACCATACCTCGGCACCACCGCTCCCATCAACGATCTTCTTCCACCGCCTTCCCGACAACAGCCTGCCGTCTCTCTCCTTGTCGCTCCGCCAAACGACGATCGCCAGAACCATCTCATCGCTGCATTACCCAGCGACAACATCGCCCGCCCCGAGGCACTAGTCGGGTCGCGACCCCGGGGCAAGCGCGGCTTCAACTCGACCTAGCTCAGATACCAATTGTTGGAACTCCGCCCACAGGATCGATCACATCACAGTACGACGAACACGCGTACAAAAACTTTTATAGCCAAGGGCCCTTGTCAATTCATCTGCTCGCACCATGACAAGTCAAATTGTTGGCTTGGTTGCTTGCAACAATCTCCCCTTCTATTTTCTGTTTTCTCAACACGGTGTTACAATCTTCACGCAGGGTTGTGCATATATATATATATATATATATATATATATATATATATATATATATATATCTTTCCCTACTAATAAAGCACGGAGTGCTTCTGGTCGTCCGTCATTAAAAGTGCCCTCGAAGTTGGCAATAATTACCCACCAATGCCACCCGTAAGTGGCAAAAACGATTCGTTTTTAATTTCTAATATCGCTCCAGGGTTCTGTTATTAAAGGTGGATACGATATAATAGCACCAATGCATGAGCAGTGCGATGGCTGAGGCAACGATGCTCCACACAGGAGACCAAGGTTCGATCCCTGGTTCTCACGCTTTTTTCTCTTTCTTTTTACCAAGCGCAGTAATGGGCCAGCCCATGTGCGGGTCGTGGCGCCCCCTGTTTTCTATATCTTTTTTTTATTTCTATTTTGTTTTTTCCCTAAAAATAAATTTCGGATTGATGGCGCCCCCTATTTTTTATTTCTTTTTACTTTTTTATTTCTGTTTTGTTTTTTTATCTCAAAATTAATTTCGGATTTCCAAAATATCAAACAATTGCGAGTTCTGAAAAAAAAGTAGGAAAATGGTAAACTGTTTGTGAATTTAAAAAATATTCTAAAAATCAAAAAATATTCACGACTTAAAAAATTGCTCACAAATTATAAACAAATCACGATTTCTAATGATTTCATGAAATAAAAAATGTTCATGATTTTTTTAAATGAGCCAATATTCAAAGCATATTCAGGAATTTAAAAATCATGTCCATCAGCTTTTAGAAAATGTTCACAAAAATTAAAACACATCCGTAAATAATGAAAAAAACTAATTGTAGGTTCCATAAAGGTTTTATTAGGAGATCTATATAGCTCGTTTTATGATTTTATTTAGTCCTTCGCGTTGGGTAAAAAAGGGTTTCCGTGTTTTGTACAACGCTGAACCCAACAAAATTGACATAACTTTCTAAGGGTTTGTTTTTGTAAGCTATATTAAAATGACTAAATGTCTAGATTACTTCCATACACAGTTATGCTTATTTTCATATCACAATAGTGGTTATGGTAAACACCGCTACGCTAAGTCCAGACGAGACACTTTATTTATCAGTATAGCTCAGGCAGGGTCCGTCAATGCAGTTTGCTCAGCCACAAAATATTTTGTTGTGACGCCTTAAAAAATCAAGTCTTGATGACCATCATATTGTTCATTTTTGAAATTACATTTTAAAAGTGTCTTATCGCATCATGACATGATTTGTATATACTTTGTGAATTTGATTCATACTTTTTTATATCTACCACACATGTATAACTTGATAGTTTTTTTCCGTTGCAAGGCACGGACATTTCCAAAAATGTTCGCTAAATCAAAAAAAGTTCGTCAAATTCAATAACTATTCCACCTAATTTCTAAATATTTTCATCGATTATAGAATGTTTGCCAGTTCAGGAAAATTGCTTAAAAATGTTCACAATTTTTAAAAAATGTTTGTAAATAGCAAAAAATATTCATAAATTGAAAAAATGTTCTTGATTGTAGAAAATGTTCAGAAATTTGTAATAGTATGTTGTTTGCGATTTCAAATATGTGCATGAGTTTAACAAATTGTTCATAATTTCAAAATGTTCATGATTTCGAGAAATTGAGAGAGATATTGTATCTCGGTGATGCAACGAAATGTGATCATGACCATTTGAAATTATGAATTTTTTTCTCCCGTTGCAACGCACGGGCCCTTTTGCTAGTATATATATATATATATATATATATATATATATATATATATATATATATATATATATATATATATATATATATATATATGCAACTACCAACCGACTAGACAAAGTCCTTTTCCTATATGTAGACAGCAACACGGTTACCACATCCTAGCAATACACGGACTACTAATTTGACTACTACTAACTCAGCCGAAGCTAACTACTACTAGGACTCTACGCCCAGGACATGTACTGCTACAACGCAAACCTAGACAAGATTATCTAACATTCTCTTCCTAATCTTGATTCTTTGTCATTGCGCTTCTCCGGTCTTGGCTCATTGTAGATCATCCCATGTCAACTCATCCGCTCGCACCACGACAAGTCAAATTGCCGGCTATATTGTTGCCAATATTCTCTCCCCAATTTTGACTTGGCGAATTTACGGACCACCTCAAATATGCCTTGGACTACCTAGCCTCGCTAGTAACCTGTGGAACACACCACCCGGTGGACTACACCATCCACCCTAGCGAGATACATGCCGGCTCCTTGTGGATCACACCACCCCGTGCACTACACCATGCACTGCAGCCTCATGTAGAGACATGGCCTCATTGAAGAGACTCACCTTCACTGGTTTACCGCCCCCACATACTTGAACTTGATCCTCTCGTTGAGACACACACGCGACCTAGGCTTCATCTTCAACGCCTCCTCACAGAGACGAGCACTTAGACATGACGACGACTGGCACGACGACGACCGACCGACCGACCGTGCTAACCCGCAGGACTCCTTGACTCATCAAACTCCCACGGACGATGATCTTGACGAATTTCCGGCACCATACCTCGGCACCACGGCTCCCATCAACGATCTTCTTCCACCGCCTGCCCGACAACAGCCTGCCGTCTCTCTCCTTGTCGCTCCGCCAAACGACGATCGCCAGAACCATCTCATCGCTGCATTACCCAGCGACAACATCGCCCGCCCCGAGGCACTAGTCGGGTCGCGACCCCGGGGCAAGCGCGGCTTCAACTCGACCTAGCTCAGATACCAATTGTTGGAACTCCGCCCACAGGATCGATCACATCACAGTACGACGAACACGCGTACAAAAACTTTTATAGCCAAGGGCCCTTGTCAATTCATCTGCTCGCACCATGACAAGTCAAATTGTTGGCTTGGTTGCTTGCAACAATCTCCCCTTCTATTTTCTGTTTTCTCAACACGGTGTTACAATCTTCACGCAGGCTTGTGCATATATATATGCAACTACCAACCGACTAGACAAAGTCCTTTTCCTATACGTAGACAGCAACACGGTTACCACATCCTAGCAATACACGGACTACTAATTTGACTACTACTAACTCAGCCGAAGCTAACTACTACTAGCTAGGACTCTACACCCAGGACATGTACTGCTACAACGCAAACCTAGACAAGATTATCTAACACCCCAATAAGAGAGCATTGGAAGAAATTAAGACAGTTATTAGCTTGTGTAAATTACCTTTGTGCCTTCTTCCATCTGTTGGTCCTCACAAACCGCCACCCCTTCCACCTTCCTTTTAAAACCTTCAATGTTGGTGATCGGACCATATTCTTGTTGTGCACTAGCAAAAGCGACATAATTCACTGACAACGTTGTATTATCAGTAGTAGCCGGCACCACATGGATTTTTGCAGCCACCACACTTCCCATTTCCCCATTTTCAATTTCTTTTTTTGTGTTTTTTTATTTCCCCCTTTTTCCTTTTTCATTTGCTAGTTTAGTTTTTCATTTTCCGGGGGAAATACGTGAATTTTTCTACAAAGTGTATGAATATAAATCAGTCGTGCCTGAAGTTTTTTATTTGAAAAACTAAATCTTACTGTATATTGAATTTTTTTGTTTGTAAATATGGTCTTTTCGAAATATGTACACATCCTGATTAAAGTACAAAAACTTAATTTCTTCTTAATACATGAACATTTAGCTTAACACAAGACAACATTTTTTGGGGCAGATCAACAGTGCGCCAAACTGCCAGGTTAATTAAACTAATACACTGTCAGCTGCTAACTGGATTGAGGAGGTGGAGAAACGGGAGATAAGCTTAACAATTCACGCAGGAGGTGGCCGGGCACCACAGTGTGTTTGCTGATGCTAAAAAGCCTATGGACATGCGCGGCAGCAGTGGACAAGAACTACAGAGGCATCTTGTGAAAGCACATGGAGATTGACGATAAGCTCGTAGTGCTTTCGTACTACTATGAACCCCCGACAAGCCGTCCACATCCGATGCTATTTTACCCCCTCCCAATGTGGCATCTCAGCCTTGGCTATTTGGCAAGCTGATCCAGTTAGCAGCAAAGAGTATTTACTATTTCCCCATGTTTGAGTATCCCAATGCTTGAGTATTTCATTTCTAAAGTGACTGGACAGGAAAAGGCATTACACAGCAAAGAGTGCTTTCAATTCCTTCCTTCCCTGCCATCACTTGAGTTAATAAAAACTGTCGTTTGGCGTAGACAAACTGTGACACGAAAATCATTTGACCTCTTCAATTTACATACACTAGATGATACCCCGCGCGTTGCTGCGGGACTTTTTGTCTTTCTTGAGAAGTTTATTTGGAAAATGTATAATGAATAAACGAAAAGGAAATATGGCTTCAAATGTTGAACAAATACATTTGCATTTGAAATGGGATGTTAGGTTACCAATGGAATATTGATATTTACATTTGAAATGTTGGAACAAATGCTTTTCTTGCACAAATATACACAAAATTTATCTCTCACGACCATGGATTCCTCTCCTCAATAGTTTGGTTTGCTTCTAATAGCATTGAATTACTTCCAGTACACTTGGCTGGCCTATAGTGACCTCAAGTGAGACATCTGATCACATGGATGTTTAAATTCTTGTAGCCAAGTATTAACCACTATAAACATAATGCACATAGGAATTCATTATGGCCATAAGATAGTAATGGTAAAGCATTCAAAGATGCCGAGTCCTCAAGCAAGACATGAGCTGCCAATTGAGATATATGTTCAAACATCCAAAGGCACCATGAATAACAAACAACCATATAGCTCTTAAAATTGCTAAGGAAGTTGTAATGTACCAAAACAAAACTAAAAGAGATTAAATATTTATAATGGAACGATAACTATTTCTGAAAGGCTTATAAAAGTAGTGATCTAAACGCTCTTATGTTAGTTTACAGAGGGAGTAGCAATTAGGAGCTGGGTTGCCCTTGTCATTCTTGATTCTTGAAAGGGTCTAAAATGGAAAATAAATTTAGGAAAAATAACTGAGAAAAGTTGGAGAATGGAATCTTCAGATTTACTCTGAATATTTACGATGAGTAGCAGATCATTAGAAATAGTCCATTGAGATATCAGGAACAACCTGATTTCAACCGGATGCCTTGAGACCAGAGGGAGGCACCAGCAGGCCGAGGGAAATCAAAATTTATCCAGAGCACTATAACCTGTATGAGAGAAACATACATGAAGGGAGCAAATAAATTACACAGAAAGGTTAATTTGAGAGAGATAAATATAATCAGAGATTAAGATAATGGGTTAGTTAACTTATCACGTGCAGGGTCCTTGACACAATCGAAGATAGAAGTATCATGGTAACCTTGTATCACTGAAAATAACAGTACATCATCGCAGTCAAAAAAATATAACCACCATGGCTACACACCATGGCCCCGACCACATCCATTATCCTCTATATAATCAGAGGTTTCAGCAGGTTCTAAGGCGCTCGCAGTTTATTCTCACATGTATGGTACTTTTAATCAATAACTGAACCAAGATGTGTCGTCTTTAGGCATGCACTAAAATTCAATCCCAACTCAAAGTTAACTACTGGAGCGATCCAAGAAATTAACCGATTGATGTCAGTTGAACAAATTATTTATCAAACCGGGTACTACTCGTCAACTCGACAGTTCAAAATGGAACGATCCAAACTTACCAACAACCAGAATGATCATGACATGGCAGAATAATCAACTGTAATAGCTATGATTTGGTAAGTCAGGATAACCTGCTCCAAAAACAATAGCATTAAGAGAGATAAGTAAAGTGAATCATAATAAACTAAAGGTTTGGAACTTAAGCATTCTAAGAATCAAAGAACAACAATCTGAACGACAATTAAAGGAAGACATGTTCTTACTTCTAGAGATTGGGAAATTAGCATTTGAGAGTACAGCCACCAAAATGCCATTGCAGATAACAAATAAAAAGTCACGAAGAACTACTAGATGGTTCCATTGATACACCAAAGACAGGGGTCAACAAAAATAAGAAGTGATCACTCCTCGTGCTTACCTGTCATAATTTCGATAACTTTCGAGCAAAATGTATACTGTTTCACATTACTATTCTCAGATCCATGCAAGACTAATGAGAATGGACTGGGAAAAATATATTCGCCATCCTTCAGCTGTTGACCAATATGCTGAAGTAACTGCTGGCATAAACACATGAGAATGACTGAAAGGCAATTGCAGAATCTGCACAGAAGTAACCTGCAAACATTAAGATATTTCGAATATTTAGAGATTACAAGTTTTAGAGTGGTTGGGCTTTTTTAGAACCGTTCGTTGATGTCGATCTAACGGCAGACAAATACGAAGTACTGGGTAGTACTCCGATGAAAGTACGCGAAAGTACTAAAACGAGTGGGACCGGTACTCGTGACAAGGCGGGGACGTGTTTTAATCTAGGGGCAGTTTAGTCCTAGGAAAATTTGCACGCGCCGCCCCTCTTGTCGAATGCATAACCGCCGCCATGGTGCTACACATTCCACAATTACTCATCGGCGGCCATCTCCTCCCTCTCCTCCATGTCCACCGCAGTCATCTCCTCCTTATTGCCGCTGCAACTTCGCTCCACTCAGGCAACCCCCCCCCCCCCCACCCTCACCCCCTCTTCGATGGCAGATCGAGCTGATGGCCGGCGGCGAGAACACCGACTTCGTGCAGATCACCGGCGGCGACCAGGTCAAGTTGGCCAGGTTGAGGGAGATCCGTTCTTGGTTTGACAACACAAGGCAGATGAGCTGGACGGCAATGGCCACTCTCAAGAATTTGACGAAGAAGGAGAGGGCAAAGCTTTTCCCCCAGCCCGCGCAACCGATTCAGAAGATCGAGATCCTCCTCTGGGCGATGGAGCAGACCAATTCGTCCAGCGAGTGGACCAGGCGGAGGTGGTGGGCGTTCAGATCCAGGGTAGAGCATCCACTGGATCAGGAACCCACCGTGCACGAGGTGCCGTTGCAGATTGTGCAGCCTCCAACCGAGTCACCGGAGACTTCGAAGCGCAAGATGAGGAGGACAATGGTCGCGACCTCGCTTCCCCGCTGTTCTCCACGCTTCCCTCGCCGCTCTCCTCGTCTGAATGACGGCGGTAGCTATGTTTAGAGTAAACTTCCCCACTCCTCATCTTTCTACTGCTCGTGCTTACATCGTGGTGATACTGATCATAATAGTTCAGAGAGAGAATGCTAGATGGCATTTTAATCTCAATGAATTGCATGAACATTTGAGTACATGGATTTGGAGGATGGATTATGATGTATGTGAACCCTAGGCATCATATGAACCCTAGGAAAAATTAGTAATGTTGTAGTGGTAGACACTGAAATATTTCGGTACACACCGGTAGGCACTGAAATATTTCGGAACTGCCCTAGGCAAAATTTGTAATGTTGTAGTGGTGGACACTGAAATTTTTCGGTACACACCGGTAGGCATTGAAATATTTCGGTATTGCCCTAGGCAAAATTTGTAATGTTGTAGTGGTAGACACTGAAATATTTCGGTACACACCGGTAGGCACTGAAATATTTCGTTACTACAATTTCAGTACACACCGATGCACACTGAATTATTTCACTACTGCAGTTTCAGTACACACCGGTACACACTGAAATATTTCAGTACTGCAAATTCTATACAAAGTTGGCATTTTGTCATATATGTGTGAATTAATCCATGCATCATATGGCCTAACTTTGTACATGAGTTTGGGTCAATTTCATTTATGTGTGAAACACAAGACAAGTCACTGACCCAAGCTTGCAAAGATGCCATATCAATGTTGCTGATATGACATATGCATGTTTTCACCTAGTCTTGTGTCTGAATTAAAACTGAGCATTTTTTCTTGATGGTATCCATGGATCTAGAATTCCTATGAATTTGCTCATGTTGGATGTTTTGTTCTCCATCATTTGTACTAGCATTCCGTGCGATTAGATGCCATGACAAGACCCCTGGCATATTTATTTTCTTGCCTCCAACATCACATGTGTGTTTTGCAGGAAAAAATCTGGAGTTCACTAGGCTGGCTGAAGTTGTGAGGCTGGGAGGCTGATGGTGCTGCTACTGGCTGATCCTTCTTCTTTCAGTTTTTGTTCGTCATTTCTCAAGCCATTGGACCAGGGCTACTTCCCTATGTGCTGTTAATGTATTAAGTAGTTCCTTCGAATTTGTAGTATTAGTTAGTTTGAATGTGGAAATACCTTAATTTTTAGGAACGAAATGTTGCTATGTATGACCAAGGGTTTCATACCTTAATCTTTAGATAATTAATTATGTGAACTGTTGGATGTGGCGCATAACGAAACGCCTCTACCATTGATACTAGTTCAACATGTCGGTCCAATTAGAGACCAGCCACTATCATATAGAACAGTTAGCATTTCATACTACAACCTGGCACGTACAAAACATCACACAGTGGAAGCACATCCCTAAGCACCTTGCAATGTACAAGGTCTTAGAGACAAGCCTCCACCATATATAACAGTTACCATGTCACACTACAGCCTATAAAACATCACACAGTGGAATAATCATAGCTAGTAGAGCATTAGGTACCAGTTAATATGAGTAGATATATGTACGGTAATACACGACAAGTACTCGCAAACAAGAGCTAACATAACAAGTTCATTTCAGATTGATACATGGCCCACCGCAGTTCTAAATGAGGTGGATGGTGATCATCATCCTCAAGTCATGGCGACGGGTGTTCGCAACAGTGAGTAGGATGGCCTGTCCTACCCGAAGATTCTTGGCACGAAGGAACTTCTTCCACCCTGCCCTGCTCAAGACTGTGCGACCGTCCGTGTCCACTGCATAGGCACAGCTGGTGATGGAGCCCGTTCTGGTAAGGCGTAGTCCAGCAGCCATGCCTTCTTCGTCCGGGTCGATGCCACAGCTATCAAGTAACCTCTTAGGTAATTTCTGAAAACAGTTGACATGATCATATACATTAGTGGAAATAGCAAAACAGTTGACATGATATATGATCATGTCACGTGCAATTATCAGCAAAGCATACACTTCAAGACACATATATCATTGGATTCAACAATGAGCATATATATCATCACATCAGTACACTATACGCCAAGCATCAAATTACTACAGTAATTAGGCATATCATTAGATTACTGCATACACTAAGCATATCATCGCATATTGCTACACTACATGCATGTCATAAAATTCTTCACTAAATGAATTCTAAACTAGGCCTCTCATCACAGTACTACAACATGCATATCATATGAACTACTACACTAACTAAGCATGTATATCATGTAATTACCACACTAAGTAACATACCATGATATGCCGTTTAACATTCGTCCTTGTGAGGCGGGTCACGAATGGCTTCCCTAGGTAGTATTCACGTAGCGGAAGCATGTCCCAGAGGTTGCCGATTTCCTCGTCGCCTAGTCTGAGTCCTTGGGCATACAGGTATTCAACAAGTGGGTTCTCATCATCATCAGAATCGTCATCATCTGACTCAGCACCATCTTCCTCCTCATGAACTTCATCCTCACTATCCGGAATCAAATTTAGATAGATAACAGAAATCCTGGGCCTATCTTTTCTGAAGGAGAAGCTGATCAATTCACCCCCACTAAGACGGTTGCGGGCGATGAAACGATCCCAATCATCTCCTCCTATCTAGGTTATCTTTCGCCCCTTCTCGGCCTGCATAGTGTATGGGCCCCCAAGAGCATCGAAGGTCACGATGTCTGTGACGAGCTCATTGAATGCCAATCTCACATTGCATGGTACGATCTATGTAAGATAAAAACAAATAACACACACAATACATTAGTGGAAATAGCAAAAAAACAAAAAGAATGTACTGTCAGAAGGTTCATATAAATTGTTACCGCTGCAAAAACAAAAGAAGGCTGGAAGTAGATGCCGAACAGCGTGGCAGTAGAAAGGCTGGTCCGGCACCGTGAGTTGCAGCATCCACATTGTGCTTCCTCCATTCTACACAGAACGTGTTGAACTCTAAGTTGAATTGTACATAGTACAATACAAAGATCATACATATAATAAATCATAGTGATAACCTATACTGGCAATGGCCAATCAATCTATTTTCTATCATCTACGTAATAAAGCAATGCCAATGACAATGGCAATGCCCGTCTCATCTAAAACTGGGAATAGTTCGGCATCCAAACTAAAACCAGTCCAATCCACATCACAGATCAAAACCAAACCAATCCAGATATTTTCATTTAGAATCTAGACCAAACCGAACTATACATGCTCGTCATCCAACCCAGTCCAAACCGTTTTCAACTTTTGGATTGAATCCAAAGGTTCAAACCGTGGACAAAGCCATACACGAGGGGACGTCATGAATCTAGATCAGACATGGCGTCAAAGCTCGAGAGAGGCGACGAGCTCCGGCCAGCAACGGCGGCTCTTGGATTTGAAGCAGTAGTAGGTGGTAGTGGTGGCTCAAACTAATTGATTGATTTGGTCTCAAACCATAGAAACCAAATCAAGATCCAATCCAAAAACTAAGTTTCAGTCCAAACCAATCAGCTCAAATCCGCCTCCGTAGGGAGACGCGGTTGGGGAAGGGAAGAAGAGGGAAGATCTCACGTACTTGCCGGAGTTGGCGGCGGCCGCGCACCGGCAGCGAAGAGAGGGGTCGTCGAGAGATGGCGGCGACGGCGGCGACGCTGGTCGAGAAGGGGAGAAATAAAAATGTGGAGTGGTCGAGATGGGGAGAAAGAAAAATGTGGTACATGTGGTGGCTCGGTTGTGTGGATGACAAGGGGACCCACTTGTGAGACCGATAGCAATTGATGGCAAACCGCAGGAGGTGCAAGACCGCGTGCACGACCGCCACGTCCCCAAGTGGAATGGGGACGGCCGGGTGGGTGTGTCAAGTCAAATCGGCACCCGCGGCTTCTCGATAACTCCAAGAGGCAGGAGCAGGGCATTTCTTCCCCAAAACCCTCATCCTCTCCCCACCCTCTCTTCCTTCGTCACCACCTCACCACCCTCTCCTCCTTCCTCACCACCCTCCTCCCTTCCTATGCCTCCCTCCTCCTGTCTTCGACCGACGATGAAGCGCGGGCGTGAAGATGCGGCGGACGAGCCGAAGGCAACCATCGGAGCACAGCAGTCTGCTACCGTGGCTGTAGCCGTGGGTGCAATGGCTGAGTCCGCCGTAGCGGCGAAAGCTGGTGGTGCAGCGACCGTTGTGCCTGCTCCCGCTACCATCGCAGCCGTCGAGGCACCCGTCGGCGAGCACAAGGTCGGAGAATATCTGGAGGAGGAGGAGATGAGAAGGCGTAAGCGGAAGGTGCATGACGAAATCGAAGAGCTCATGGAGGAGAACGCCATAAAGGAGTTCGACCTAGATAGCAGGAAGGGCAGCGACTTCGACGATGATGCCATCGACGAGCTATCTGAGGTAGTACTCTGTTTTTTGCTCTTTTTTTCATGACATTGGGGTTTTTCTTGTAAACTAGATGAGCATCAATTTCACTTGGGCGTGCTAGTTCTACGTATGTAGGATTGTAGGGATCTAGCATAGATCTTCATGTTGGATGTGGATTTTTAAATCTGATTCACATTCTGATTCCAGCAGATACTCTGGTTTTTTTTCATGGCATTAGGGTTTGTCTTGTTAACTAGATGAGCATAAGTTTGACAAGAGATACATTAATGAAAGAAGTGGGGTAATGAACCCAAATACAAGAAAATGTTCATGGCAGGGATACATTAATGAAAAGTGGGTTAAACAATGGATATATGGCAGGATTCTCCATTGGCTTCCCAAGGACAGTGACAAAATGCTACAGTTCCTGATTCATTTTAGTTTATGTAGATGAATTAATTTGCACACATGTTCATATATGATTAGTTCGCACACATGTTCATAGATGATCCATTTGCAAATTCTATACAGCTTTCCATTTTGTAAAGGAAGTGATCGCTCCCTTAATAATTATGGGCTGACAGTACATATCCACTGGATACCAAAAAATCAAAACATTTCATCTAGCCAATTTTCCACAGTATGTTATCTAGATGATCACAGCCACATCTCTCATCAATATGAGCAGTGAGACACCCCGTAGCTCCTTTACCAATTTCCTTCTGAAACTTATCAGGGTCTAACAATGTTGGAGAAGCAGTATTGCCGCTGTCAGATAGAATAATGGTTTCTTCATTCCAGTAGATAGAACAAACCCCCCTTGTGTGAAGCATGGAGGAGTATAATGAAGCCATTCTTCTAATTCCAAGAAGAATTACACCTGTAACAAGTATCAAATATCATTAAACCAAGCCACTTCATGAAGTCTTTCATGTGTTAATTATGTACTACTTGTGCACTAATCTATAAATGCAACTATTCCACCGTCCATATTTATGCATGTCAGTTTCTTTGGCTCAATTATGTATGTGCACATACGCCTTGTTTCTAGCAAATAGATAGTTGCCATGTTACACATGTGTACTTTCAAAACATTGTAATTAAAGTCAATGTACCATAATAGATTAGCTGAGTTCTTCTATGTGTACTAATTCACTAATTCACAGGAGGATGACGACGACGTGGACTACAGCATGGACAGCAGGCACAGCAAGAGCCGGTACACCCTGAGGCATCTGATTGCTGGGAAGATCAAGTACCGTTTCTTTGGCAAGATTGGGTGCCCTTTCTGTTGCAAGTCGATCGGTGGCGGCATAGATGGCATGATCCAGCATGCCTTCAGCACTGGCAATGGACATGGTAAGAAGCATGACGCCAGTACTCTGGCTAAACATGCTACCTACGCACGCTTCCTCGAGATTGTCAAAGTCAATGAGCCCTACAACATGCATTGAAGAAGGGAGAGAAGTGATGTGCTGCTAGAGTGCTGCTGCTGCCCCAGGACCGCCGTGTCCTGTTATGTTATGTATGTTTGTTTGTTGTTGGAGTCTAAAACTGATGTCCTATGGTGTGTCTGAACCTATGCTGAGCGGTGGTTGATCTGCTGTTTATGTTAAGAGTTTGCTGCTACTCTGGTTTAGTGTTCCTAGTTGTTAATACTATTTTGGTGATGCATGTTTAAGCCTTGTACAATGCTAGATGCTTAGGGTGGTGCTTAGAAATATAAACAGGGTATTTCTGAAGCACCAGTGCCTATTTCTACAGGAGAGACGCCTAGTTATGCGTCTACCCTGTACAAATAAGCACATGTGCTTAAGAAAAGCCTGGTTTATTTCTATAAGAAACACCCCTAAGCACCTTGCATTGTACAAGGCCTTAGCAACTTAAGTATCGTACGATGGTCTATGTTATGGTTGCTGTGTTATTCTGCTGTACGGTGATGGATGCTAGGAACTGTCATAATATGACTATGGTAGTTATAGCTTGGCATGACTATGTTTAGTGTATAACTCAGCATGTTCCTACCATATCTATGAGCAATTACAACTGAACTATGCATTAATTTTTGACAAAATGAAAGCATGCAAATGATTGCCGATTCCACCTATTGCCAAATCAAGCTTTGTACTGATGATGCATTAGATATTGCAATAAGTAGAGGATGCTCATGATTGCCAAAAATACCTATTTCCACTTTCTAATAAGAACTAAACGTGTATCAAATGATGCTAAAAGTAGAGCATGAGCATGAGCATGTATCAATGCATTAGATATTGCAATAAGTAGAGGATGCTCATGATTGCCAAAAGTACCTATTTCCACTTTCTGATAAGAACTAAACGTGTATCAAATGATGCTAGAAGTAGAGCATGAGCATGAGCATGTATCAATTGATGCTACCTATTTGTGTTTGAATGGGCTCAATAAAGCTGGTGCTGGTTTATGCTCTCTGCGTGACTGTGATGGTAACGAAGACACTTGGTTGGCTATGGTCTTGCTGTCAAATTTAAGTTTCAGTTCTTTAAGACTCTTTGTTTTTGCTGCTTGCTCGGGATCGACTAGCTTTCTCGGGCGTCCACGTGCTCTCTTCCTTTTGGGGGAGTTGGGTGCACCATTATTGGGGGAGTTGGCTGCACCGGTATCCTTCTGGGAGTTGGATGTGTTAGGTTCGTTGGAACCATCGGGATTGTTGACTAATTGTACGTCCTCTTCTGAAGCATCAGGTAGAACTGCTTGCTGGGCATCGTACACCTCCTTCTGTATAAGAGAGAGTGCTGCGTTAGTTCTAATCATGAGACTTATGAAATAAATGATATATTCTTCATGTAGCGCTAACCGTTATGGGGAACTTATATGATTCGAGACGAAGCGCATTGCAATTTGAATGCAGTAAGGCTGTACATATTTTCCACCTGAAAATATCTATCCTTGCCTATATTTGATAACCGACACTGACGTCAGCATAGCTTTCAAGCTAAACAAAGTACAAATTTAAATTAGGCATTCAATTACCTGGTTCAAAATGTCGGTCATTTCATCCCCGTTCCATGACAACATGTACTGTAGTGTCCAAACCGCACAGGAAGTCCTGCGATGTTTAGTTAAAGATCAGTAATCTTATTCGTGTACGCACATAATAATTTATGAGGCCATGCGTACCCATCGGTCTGTTATGGTATGTTCTCATAGCGTTTTTTGGTCCATTTAGCAAAATTGATGTTATTAGCTGGTGATATCAACCCTTTCTTGACAGCTTCGTCAATGCAGAACTGAATCGAGTCCACCTAGGGTACGACGAGTTATACATAGGGTTACGGTACTTTGGAAGCTCATGTTCCATGCGGATCAAAAGAGGCAGCAAGAGAACACTTACAAGATAATCTTCCTTGGTCTTGTCGCAATGATAATTCATGGAGTTCAGAGTCTGAATTTCTTTTTTGTCAAAATTAAACATCATTAGCATCCAATGGTTTTGGTGTACATTGAGTGGGACATGCACCTGCAGTAAAATTTGGGCTGGGTTGAGAACCGAAATTTGTCGTGTACAGTGTGTACGTAAACTATGAAAGTGTGGAAAACGTGTACCTTTCGGCGCCCTACAAATTTTCCTGCTACACGAGCTAACCATGAGGCTGCACGTCCAACAGAAACCACCCCCTTCATTTGTAACAGCTTTTCGGTTTCTTGAGGGGATATGATTGAGGTAGTATCATTCTCAATTTGGCTAATGCGAGCATATGCCATAATAACCTGCCAAATTTTCTATCATACAATAATAAGACAGTTGTTACAGTAATGATGTAGAATAGAGTATAATGGGCTTACATCACCATAAATGTATTTGTCGTCCAAATTTCGCTTCAGATTTTCTGCTGTAAGGGAAATGTCTCCGATTCTAGCTATTTCAACAGGGTCATATGTTTCGCGGATGTAAACGGCTGTCTCTATGTCCTCATCCGTGAACTTGTAATCATTACCAAAGACAGGCTTCATCGGAGTTAATTGTGGTTCCTCATTGTTTTCCGTCACATGTCTTGCACTTGGTGTACTCGAAGTCCCTGTCGTGAATTGGCTAGCCCTAGGAGTTCCTGTCAGGGATGAATTGCACACATTGACTTGATCCTACAATGAACAAAGGTAGTTCATCATTAGTTTGTTAGTTTTAGATATTAACGTGTTGGGCCAATTTTGATCACCTGCACGCCTCCTTTCTGTGACACTGATTGTCGGTTCCTTGTAAATTCATATTTTAAGTCCTGTAACAATGCAAACAATAATGAACATGAAGGAACATATTCATAAAAAATACAAAATGCACAGTATGACATACATGGAGTTCCCTCCTTAAGTCTTTAATTTCGTCCTCGGCCTTCGACAACCTAGGATTAGTGCCAGTTTTAGTCTTCATGTCGATCAAGTCTTCACCTAGAGTCTGGTATTTGACATCAAATCTGTGCTCAATTTCCATTAACTTCCTGCATACCTTCTTTTCATGATCAGCAATGCGTGCATTCATGACTTCAACTACCATTTCAATCTGTGTAAACAAAATAAAACCCCGTTGATAACAATAGCTAAATGAATGAGGTTCCATGACACCTATTTGTGATATTGCAAAAACAAATAGTCTTTGGAGTACATACTTGCTGGCTACTAAATTGCTATCCTTGTGATGGTGCTCGATACGAATCATGTTGATGAACATGTTCATCTTTTTTTCTTGAAAAATTAATAGAATTCTTGGACGGTCGTTGAGGAGCACAAATTTCCATGACAGCCTATTTTTTAAAAATATAATGAACCATTAGTACCAAATAAAAAATCGGATATAGAAAGTTCAATTGTAGATAGGTACCAGCCCGTTATGAAGACCTCCTTTCTCGTAAGCATCACTTCTTAAAGTAGCCATCATTTCGTCCCATCGTGCGATCAATGGAGGGGGTCTAGAAGCATACATTAATCGGCCACTACGCATGTGCTCCCAGTACCAATACTACACAATAAATTAGTTCATCACCATACAAATATGCAACAGAACAATAATTAAAGGACATTAAGTAGTGATCTATCACTAACCTGGAGCAGAATTAGATTTCCTTGTAGATTTACGTGATCTCGATTTCTAAACTTGTGAACGGACTTGAAGAAGTGATTAAGTGTGAAACATCCCCAGTTAAATTTCCGAAGGTTTTCAAGATCTGTAACAAGGTTGAGAAATTTCGAGTCCACATAATGTTGTGATGTTGGTGCTAGAACAGTACCAATTGCGTACAGAACGAACCGCCTCAGGAAATCGCCGTCTGGGGCTTTGGAAGCCCGGGTCGCCGTTTCAAGGTCAGAAATCAAAATTTGCCCATTGTTTGCATAGGGGGTAAACAATTCTGTGTCGGTTTGCATTTCCAGATGTGGCACTATATCCTCCCCTTCTATCGAATGCCAAATATACCTTGCATGTCCTCTTTTGTTATAGGAATTGGCGTTTTACCGATGGTAATGGATTGCGTGTCCATATCTATGCTCTTGGCTAGTCTAACCAACATTATGCGCCGGAGTCACTTCATGCATCTGGGTTAGACCGCCAAGACTGGTTTCTGATATGATGTACTTTTTGTGGTCTTGTGACAACAGTTTCATGGTTTTTCCGAACCTTGTCTGTGAGCATACTAACTTCATATGACCATGCTTTTCGGCGAGTTCCTGTTACATGCCATTAAATATTACTGAGTACACATGAATTATGTGTACGAAACGATTGTACACAAACAGTAAATTACTTACCGCATCGGTAATTTTGGAGATGGGCTTTTCTCCATTATTAAGGTTCGTATCTGAAACTGACATTGCTGCCTCGTATGCAATGATAAAATCAGGCTCAATTAATCTGAACAAAATTGGAAAATGTATAACAAAATTAGCAGAGAATTAATTTTAACAAAATTAACCGGGTCATTTAACATATGATCCACTTATGGGTTTAAGCACAGAACCTATTTGGGTGCAAAACCTATGAGGGTTCAACAACTAAAGCATCGGCGGACAACGATTATAAAGAGTTACGATCAGCTAATACCTTATCTCGGAGATGGTGCCATTGAGTAGCTGGCGGCGGTTAGTGCATCGGAAACTATAAGTGCCGGTATAGCACAGTCGACAGTGCAAAGGAAAAACGGCGCGTTCACGCGAGGAGGAGGCGGCGAGAAGAACACTGACGTCCGAGCCCTCAGATCACGTTGGCGGTGGGCGGCGAGTGCTGGCCGCCGACTCCTGTATTCCGTGGGCGACCGGCGTCTCCGATCTGATCTTGCAGTGGTCGTGGGAGGTGCGGACGACCCGGGTGGTTAGAATGCGGAGCTGTAATCACAGGATTTAGGGAGGGGTGGGCCGCGTGAGTTATGTGAGATTTGGATAAATGATAAGAAAATCTTGTGAACTCGGTGTGGGGTTTACGGGGTTTAGGGTTATTAGGGTTTAGGGGTTTAGGGGTTTATGGTTATCAGGGGTTAGGGTTATCAGGGTTTAGGGTTGAGTGTTTACATGCAAGCCCCGGACGTAGCACACACACCGGACATTGGTGGAGCGTTGGTCTACAGTGGATTCCCTCTGGTAGCATCGATCCGATCCGTTGAATGGCTCGGCCGACAAACTTCGTGCCACATAGAGCATGCATCCATCCACTGGACCGGATCAATGTTGGGTTGGTTTCATACAGGTGAGGAAAGCAGCTAGTGCTTTCGGGGTGTTGACATGCTAGGCCGGAAATGCGCGTGTCAGAGATCGTACTTGCATGTATAATCCCAAACTTTTTTCATGGCATCCCATGACCCCATAGAGAATGCATGCATAATGGTTTCCATGTGGGGCAAAAATTTGAATGTTTTTATGGTTTAGTGGGGGGGGGGTTAGGGTTATCAGGGTTTAGGGTTTAAAGGTTTTAGGGTTGACAGAACTATGTTTGTCTTACGGTGGACGTATCACACACACCGGACATTGATGGAGCGTTGGTCTACAATGAATTCCCTCCAGTACCATCGATCCTGTCCGTTGACTGGCTCGGCCGACAAACTTCGTGCCACATAGAGCATGCATCCATCCACTGGACCGGATCGATGTTTGGTTGGTTTCATACAGGTGAGGAACCCAGCTAGTGCTTTCGGGGTGTTGACATGCTAGGCCGGAAATGCGCGTGTCAGAGATCGTACTTGCGTGTATAATCCGAAAAATCTTTCATGGCATCCCATGACCACATAGAGAATGCTTGCATAATGGTTTCCATGTGGGGCAAAAATTGAATGTTTTTACGGTTTAGTGGGAGGGGTGGGGGTTTAGGGTTATCAGGGTTTAGGGTTTAAGGGTTTTAGGGTTGACGGAACTATGTTTGTCTTACGGTGGACGTAGCACACACACCGGACATTGATGGAGCGTTGATCTACAATGGAGTCCCTCCTATAGCATCGATCTGGTCCGTCGACTGGCTCGGCCGACATACTTCGTGCCACATAGAGCATGCATGCATCCACTGAACCGGATCAATGTTGGGTTGGTTTACATGTACATGTACAGGGACCCGAAATGCGCGTGTCAGAGATCATACTTGAGTGTACATGTACCATCCGTTCCATCCAGTGGCTGGGCCGACAACCTTCGTGCCACGTTGTTCACATTGTCCAATTAACACTTTGTATAGATTTTTTTGGTAAAAAATGAACGAAATAATGCAACTAATCTGAACATAACGTTTGGCATGTATCAAACCAACTTGCCACTATTCGTCAAAAAAAAAGAACCCAGTTAGCCACTAATTGCGCCAAACATATCTCGTAATTACGAACGAAAATGGGTTGACAATTATATCTGGAAATTCTTGGACTGAATTTATTGCTCTTCCTTTTTTAGAGAACAATAAGTTAGAATGGTGGGCGGCGGGTTGGCACGGGCACGGCGATGGCTCGGGCTTGTGTGATATGTGGTTCGACCCGCGGTCAGTGCACATGTTTTCGAAGCCCCGGAAAGATCGCGCTCGTTAAAAAAACTTGCATCGAAGCGCATTACTTCAAAATAACTAATTAACCCTACAATCACGGATATATACCTTCCCATTCTACCGCATATCTACCCTATCCTAACCACCCCCATCTACCTTGTTTCTCCTCACATAGCCATCGCCGGGATCGCGCCATCGCTTCTCAAGCGACCACGCCGACGCCGGATTAAAAAGGTCTCCTCCATGGCTTCTCTCATCTTCGATTGCAGTGCTCATTATTTTTTCCATTGATTCGACCAACAAGTAATTTCCGAAGAGATTAGAAAATCCAGCTTTTGCCATAGTTGAGTAGTTCTGGTGTGATTCGAGTACAGGATGTCATGCAAGAGCTTTTTGATCGATAGTTTGTACTAGTTGATCATACGAACTGATTATGAATATTTTTTCACGGTCATATTGTTTCGAATTAGTTGGATGAGGGTGTGGATACAGTTTTCATACTATGGGTATATGTGTTGCTGTAGGAACCATGGTCTCAGAGGCGCATAACATCCGTGCGGAGTACGACAAGTCTTTGCATGAAGCGCGTCGGGAGATCGACTTGAAGGTGCAAAAGGATCGCGCTGAGGTAGATAAGAAACTGAAAAAAGAACGTTCATACGTGGACAGGATGATAAAGGAGGAGCGTGAGGAGTTTTCCCGTAAGATGGCGAAGATGCGTCTTGAGATTGAAGAAAAGTATAAGAGGGACTGTGAGTACATGGAAAAAAAGTTTGTCTTAGGCTCCAAGGAAATGCATCAAACGTTGCAGAAGGACCGGAAGCTTGTGGACAGTATTATACAGACAGAGCGAGTCAGGATGGATGCCTATGTGTTGCAGGCACGTGCGGATATGGACAATAAGCTGCTACAGGAGCGGTCGTACATAGATTATAAGGCCATGCTGGAGAAGGTCCGCTTGGAAGGACATATGTTAGAAGACCGTGCGATCTCACGGCCACCCCGACAACATGTCTTCAATTATTCTCCCCCTGTAAGTATCTCGCACCGATTCTATATATTAAGGACCTACGTATTCTATGATACAAACATCTTCAATTTGTGGCAACCTTATGTCGGCAATTGTATGTAGGCTAAGCATCATGAGACGGCACAGTCGCCATTCACTCGAGACATTGCGATAGAGTCACCCGTTCAATGCCACATCAGTCCACCCCAACAACATATCGTCAATTCTCCCCTTGTAAGTACCTCGCAACGATGCATACCCAAGATATGGTATGACCTTTCAAAACTTGTGTGTAAACTCACTATCGACGTTTCATACGCAGGATAAGAAACCTGTGATGGCAGAGTCCCCAGTCACACCACATGAAGGATACATTCCACATAACAAGGTGAGAAGGTTTGAGATGACACAATCCCCAGTCACTCCACATGAAGGATACATTCCACAAAAGTAGGTAACAACGCCGCAATGTTGCTATGCACATAAAAAATTATGTTTGCTCCTTTACTCATTGAATGTATTAACTCTGATGTGAGATACTAGGTGCTGGTCATGGAATTTTTTGTTAGTAGGGATGATGAGATGTCACATGTCCCGAGAGCATACTTTGATGAACACCCGGCACAAGTCAGAATTTTTGAACCGCCAAAGTGACCTACGATCTCATTATAGTGAAATGAGAGATACTTTTGGTTGCAAATTGGGAGCAGAACTGTACTACTTCTTACCCGGGTCTGCGTGGAAGCTTCCAGAAGGAATGTTCTTGATTGCAGGACCAGATGATGTACAAAAAATGCTTTCTGATCTGAATGGCAGCAAGACATGTCACCTGTACATTGTGTACAATAGAACTACGGGTTATTTTCCCGAGGATGACATTGATTCCGAGGTTCAAATTTTACATGTTACATGCATCTAGTTTATGGCTACGTCTTTTTTGAGTTCTTCCTAATACAATTCCTATGGTTTTCTACAAGAAGTGAGAATCCAAGAAATGGAGGGTCTTGCTAGAGAGTTGGCAGAGAAAGGCCAAGAACAACTTAAGTTGTATGGTTACATTGATGTTAAAGAGAAAAAGATTGAAGCACATGGGTCGTCGCCAACGACGCAACGCAAGAGGTCACTGGATTTTGGCAGTGCAGAAGACAATATGGAGTAGGCTCAATTGTTTTTCAACCAGTTTAAGCTTCAAACCAGGATTATTTAGTTGCAAACAAACATTTGTTTTCAGTTTCACACTATGTTCGCAATTATGGTACAATTTATTCATGAGACAGTTCTTTGAACAACAATGCATGTGTTTTATGATCAATCATACAGTTGTTTCTGAGTTGTTTTTGAGATGACATTGTGTCTAAAGAAGTTTTCATCTATAAAACTTGGCACGCAGTCGCATCGGAATCGCGTATCACGCGAGAGGCGTGCGTCGCACGGGAGCGCGTCGCACGCGAGCTTGTTTTCGGGTAGAAATCATAACATATTTCGGATAGATAAAGTTCACGTCCGCCACCCGCGCATGCAAACCCACGTCGCCGCCATTCCCATGTATGCATGCCTCAGGCGCAGACAACGAGACGACCCATCCGAATTAGGCCCATCCGAATTAGGCCCATTCGAAGTAGGCCATTAGAACCCTCCCCGCACTCCACCTATTCCCCTCGCACTGTGGCCTCCCTCCCTCCATTGCCAGATCCCCCACTCGTCCCCCTCTGTCCGCGGCCCCTGCACGCCGTCGGCGACTCCACCCCCGCCGCCCCTGCGCCCCCCGAACGGGATCGGCCGGATCCATCTCCTCAACCACCGCAGGACAGCGCAGGTACCCCAGTTTCTTTTCACGTCTCAATGGTATCCATGCTGATAATGCTAGGTAGATCGACTGAGTGTAGCAATTTTGTGCCACCAATCCACTTTTCTGGAAAATACTTGCTAGAAAACCATCTGAAACTTGTGATGCTTGCTACTGTATAATATAGGACTTTTCAAAGTTCTGTTATGATGGCACTATTGGACACATACAGTAGAGCTGCGTTTTTAGTTGTTATACTTTCAGTTACCATCACTGGTTGGGAAAGGCCGAATTGGATGCATTCAGGTCTGCAGTTGATTGTGTATCATCATAATGTAGGTGCTGTGTTGTGTGATTCTTCATGCTGACAACTTCAGCTTTTTCAGTTATAGTGAAAGGCTTCTGTATAAAAAACTACTAAATGATCACAAAAACTTCTAGACAACATTCTGTATGATTTGACCAAAACTTGAACTAAATGATCACCAAAAGTTGAAGGATTTTGCATCACATCACAACCATAAGTGTTCTGCACCAGCATCATAACAATCACATAACTACATAACAAAAGCAAACTTGTTCATCATTACAAAAGCAAACTTGTTCAACATAACAAAAGCTAACTTGTTCAGCATTACAAAAGCAAACTTGTTCAACCACATAAGTGCAAACTGAGACACATAATACCACAAACAACTCAATATCCCCAGTAGTAGGGGTCATCCCAATGATCCTCCGCCTGTTGCCAGTACTCCAAACCTTCTTTGATGATTTCGATTTTCTTCCATGCCTCGTAGGTGACGTACGCATCTTTTGCTGCGTACTCGATGAGGTTGTTTGGCAGTGGGCTGTCCCCCCATAGTTTGTGGTCCAATTCCTTGTTGATCTTCTGCTTCATTTCCTTGTACGATGGGTGGATGAGGCTGGCTGCAAACTCAGCCAAAGCCTGCCACTTCTTTCCATTGTTTGGAACTCTCCATTTGCGTTGCATGTCGACGTACTTGTCGGGGTTGATCTCCAAACCAGACAATTTCAGCTTCTCCTTGTCACCTCCAATGGAGAAGCCAACAAAGGTGTACATCTTCTTCTCCTGCAGGAGCGGGCAGAGTTCCTTGGGCCTGCATCAAATTAATCTGGTGCATCAAATTCATCTACTTCAAAAACTTCAGAACTTCAGAACTAGTATTGCATCTACTTCAGAACTACAGAACTATTGTGTCTACTTCAGAAACTTCAGAAACTACTAATTAGACAGAAACGTCAGAACTTCAGAAACTTCAGAAATGGATGTTTTTACCATTTGGTTGCCGCGGTGATGTGGTATACCAGGACGAGATCCTCCACGCATAACTGTAGAACTGCAGCCTTTTGCGGAGGTTCATCTTCCCTCGTATACTCGACATCAACGCCGATCGACCTAGAAAGCATGCCGCCGAGCCTCCTCCTGATCTCGCGGATCCTCTTGTCGGCTTCGTCTGGATTGCTGGTGCATACGACATCCAGCTTCTCCTTCTTCAGGTGGATATCAACCATGAGCGGCACGGTGTAGTCCTCCTTCTGCCCGAGGACCGGAACGTCGTCGTCGACCACCAGCAGCTCCTTGCCAGACGCCTCACCTTTGTGACGCTTGGCATACGGAGGGGAGTTGCTCCACGATGCCTCCGGCATTCTCTTGGCAGACGGAGGGGAGTTGCTCCACGATTCCTCCGCCATTGCCCTCCTGGCCAGCGATGGTGGAGGCAGAGGGGAGTTGCTTGATGGTGGAGGCAGAGGGAGGCAGAGGGAGGAAGATGGAGCGGCAATGGAATGAGGAGGGAGGCAGAGGGAGGCAGATTGAGCGGCAATGGAATAGGAGGGGAGTTCCCTGCATCGTGGGGAGTTGCCAGTGGAGGGGAGTCGTGGGGAGTTGCCTGTGGAGGGGAGACGTGGGGAGTTGCCTTGAAAACTCAAACGTCCTGCCCTTTGGCCCTCGAAAAATCTGGAGGGGAGACGTGGGTCCTTTGGTTTGTCATGTTTCTGAAACAAAACAAAAAAAAAATAACAGCCATATTTTGCTCTCACTGCAACCATATTAAGAGATCAAAAGTGGCACCAAAAAGTCACTGCAGCCATCCTAAATGGCACGAAAACAGCACCGAAACAACATCAGCCAAAACAGCAAAAAATGCATCCATCGATCGTTCTTTATTTCTTCTAACATTCCGTGTTCTGTGCAGTGAGATAGACACAACGCTACAAACGCAGGCTGACAACGCCCGCGATTTCATGACCATCAGGACAGACGGCGGCTTCATCCACGCTCCGGTCCCATGTCGAGTCGAAAGTAGTGATGCTATGTGTAGTTCTGAAACATTGATTGGCTCATGTTGTAATTAAACTTTAATGAATTGTATGTCTCTTTGGTTTGGACAGTCGTTCAACTTAGATGTAATCGATGCTATTTATTACTAGGACCATGAATTGTGCTATTAATGTCTTGCTTTTCTATTCCAATCCTTTTGTTGCATACTTATTTATTGCTTATGTATTGTCTGTTATTTGGCTTGTGCATAGAGATGCCGTCGTATGTCGTGTACAAGGGTAAGGTTCCCGGAGTCTACGACGACTGGGAGGAGTGTCGGAGACAGGTTCACCATTTCAGCGGTAACAGTTACAAAGGGTACACCACTAGGGCGGAGGCGGAATCTAGATACGCCCGCTATCTAGCGGGAGAGAGGAGGGAGCGTTGGAGGAACCGGATGAAGACCAGTTTCATCGCGATGATGCTCATCGTGATGACCGCAACTCTCTTCTATGTGATGGTAGTTTAGATGATCGATATCGACTTGTAATGTGAAGACAAACTCGCTACTCGCGGTCTCGAGACTTGTAGTGTTCTATCTTTGTTCGGTCTTTTCAATTCGGAGACTAATATGATGAATTGTATTCGGAGAGCTATCTTCTATTGTATTGGATGAATGTGTTGTTGCTGTGTGGTGCTGTCTATATTCTGTCCAATAATATATTTTGTAACCTATGAAAATATCATAAATGTGCATTTTTTCGACCACCTCCAAATCACCTCAGTTTTGGCACACATGATCTCTTCCACAAACAAAACTAGGTTTCCAAGTTTTTGAATTTTTTTTGAATCTATAATGCCCTCTAGACTGACTGCTGAAAACATCGGTCTATGCCTCAAGGGGACCTGCATGCAAGAGTCGGGGACCTGCATGTGAATAGTGATTCATCAAGGCCTTGACAGCTACTGGCACAGCGGCCGCCGCCCGATTTGCATGCAGCGAAGATGAACGTGCATGGAGGTTTTTCAAAGATTTCCAAGCACACCCCAGTGGGCCCCGCTTATTTAAAAAATACGTCAGTCATTATTGCTCTGTAAATGAAGAATATGCATGATGATTATGAATATGCATGACAACCATAGTAAGGGTGAAGAATCATAGTGCCCAATTTGTCGAAATACATCATCATTCTTAAAGTTGGACATCAAATGATACGCACAGAAAATGGAAATGAAAGATGTCGAACTAATACAGTAACATGGCAGTACAACCGCACTTCACTAAATTACTGTCACGATGAAATAGAATGTAAAGACCACGTCACACAAAGCTGAATGGCACACGACTTTCTCTGGCTCATCGTCGGTTCATGCTGTATGTAGATATCACAGTTCAGCCTCGAGATCCTACACAAAAGAATACAATAAATCACATGGACATCAATTATGAGTAAAACACATGCAAAAAAATATGAACATATTTCGTACCTCTAGCAATTTAGCGCATTTACGTCGATTGTGACCTGGTTTCTTGCAATAGCCACAGATATTCTGTGATCTTGACTTCTTTGTCTTTGCCTGTAGCCTTTTCTTCGGTGCACCTCGTCCTGGCACATGCACGGGATCCAGAACCTTATCAACTTTCTGCGAGTGCGGCATCAACGGGCCAAACCTAATGCTGTTATGCTGAGCATTAGTTGACTCCTTGCTGTCAGCTTGTTCAAAACTTGATTGCTTGCCATGATGTTGTGCTTGCAAAAGCATCCTTAGACAGTGATAGTCCTCATCAGAGTGGCATGCCTGGAAACTTGCGGCATGACTACAATTCCGCAACTCGCGGTACCCCTGCAGGCTTACCGAATAGTCATACATCTGGTTTCTTCTGGTAGGTGCGTATGCACATTTTGCATTCATAGTCCACCTAGTGGGAACGCAACAAGCGGGCAGAATTGTTTGTTTTAAAATCCCCAATATGTAAAAAATGTGGGAACATGGTGTGCCTGCGCATTCCAGCTTACGGCAAGAACAACTCACCCTGTGCAAAAGACCTCCTTGCTCTTCAATGCGCACTCCAAACTTTCTATCCATTCTTTCCTGCTTGGACACAACATAAGTGGAATTTTCTGATCCATCTAGTATCTCTCTAATCTGACATTTGCTGACAGCATCTATGCTCCATAAGACCATCTTAAAGACACTAGGTGTGAAAACTGTTGCGGCGTGTTCCTCAAGCGGCGAAGCATTTTCCTCTGTAAATGGAACGGGCTGCAAGGCTTCGACGTCATGGAGAGCTTCGTTAATCCGTCATGACGCAAGGCAACGCTCATAGTGCTCTAGCATTTCAAACAACGACATCTTACCCTCAAGATGCGTATGTAGCACAGAGTTCAAGCTCTCACTCCTCTGATTGCTGCTCAATCCTAGGAAACAACGCCCCTCAAGATATGGAGCACACCACAACTTTCTCATCTGATACATCTGATGCAGCCAAGACTCCTCACTGGTTACTTTATTCCGTTGTAAGAATTGTATCCATTTTATCTCATGCTCTTTAATGGAAGAAGTATCATAAATGAAAGATCTGAATTCCTCCTTTACGTCATCATCATGCAGATGGCGTACAATGTTCTGCTGAATGTGCCATATACATAGTCTACGGTTTGAGTCTGGCCAGACCATCCTTATTGCTCTCTGCATTGCAAGGTCCCCATCTGTGATCACAGATATCGGATGCTTCTGTGCCATGCAATCAGAAAAGGTCCGCAACATCCACTCGTATGACTGGCTTGTTTCATGAGAAATTATACCACAGCCAAATATAACAGTGCTGCGGTGGTGATTCAACCCGACAAAAGGCACGAATGGCAGATTGTATTTGTTGGTTCTGTATGTGCTATCGAAAACAATGACGTCTCCGAAAGCCTCGTAGTCAAGTCGCGATTGACTATCAGCCCAGAACAGTCCCTTCAGATGGCCATGCTCGTCTACCAAGTACTTGAAGAAAAAATCCACATCTCGCTCTCGCCTCGCCATCATGTGCATGATCACCGTTTTAGCATCACCGGCACTGATTGTCTCCTGCTTATTAGCATGGCAGAAATTATAAACGTCCCTCTTTATGCATCCAACCTTATCAAATCCACCGTATTGAAAGCACAAAATATCCATAATACGGTATTTGCGGATCCCACATTTTTCCATGTCCGCAATGTCCGCTTTCTGCTCATCGCTAATTCGTCTGTGCGAACGCAGCAGACAAGAAAGATTCCGTGGGGCTAGAGGATGGCTGTGCTCATCGACGAAATCCTTGACAAACCACCGACCGGTTTCCTCCTGTCTCGTAATGACCAATTTAGCATTACACCCAACACGAGTTAAACTTCGTGGCCTCCTTTTTCTATCTTCCATCTTTCTTTTCATGTGCTTATCTTCGCGAAACCCTTGACGACTACACACAATTTTCCTTAAAATTATGTATTTGTTGGATCCATCCCACTCAACGTAGCTTTTCCTCACACTAAAACCTTTTTCGAGAGCATATTTGTTGTAGAATTCATAACCTTCAGCCTCACTATCAAACATCTTGCTGACAACATTTACATACTCGAACATACTCTCATCACTTGCATACGCCATGTCTTCCTGCATATGACATGTGAGGGAAACCAATCATTAACATCTTTCTGTTTATCAATGTTGCAGGTGTAAAATAGCTCATAGGCAAAGACAAGTGCATGGAAAAGACTTTGCTGGTTTGACATGTGAGGGAAACCAATCATCAACATCCAACAAGTAGTATCTCATCTTCCTTTAAACTATATTTCATGCGCTATGCAAACCTAAAGTGATGATGACTTTAATAAACTAAATTAAGTGAACTATGGAACCAGTATCTCATCTTCCTTTACTATATCTCATCTCAAACGTCAACATCTTACTTAAACAAACATGATGCGATTAGCTCAAGAGAAACTATGCCACGATGAAGCTTTCCATTCGTTGTTCTAGTCCGTACCCGGATCTTGTGGGGTTGAGGTTGTACTGCATGCACGGTGGAGGGGCACAATGGCCAAGAGAACGAGCAGAATGCCAAGCCGAATACATACCTTAAGGATGGTACGCGCGAAGAGATGGGATCGCCGCCGCGGTCGCCGCCGATTCAGCCGGCGCAGATCCGGCCTTCTTCTTCTTCGGCGACGGCGTGGGGGGCTGGGGTTGGTTGGGTGGAGGACGAGGACGATGAATTCATTCCTCTCGCCGGGCAGGTCGAGGACGGAGAAGGTCAGGAGCGGCGAGCGGCGACGAATAGATCGGAGGAGGATTCTGAACTGGATCGAGTAGACATGGATCTGGTCCTCAGGTGATCGGTTCAAGAAAAGATATTTCCCCCTGGACCATTATGCCCTTATCGCAATTAACATATTAAATTTAATCAATTAAAATTCCCCGCAAGATCTGACGGCTAATAAAAATCAGACGTGATCAGACATGTAAGTACTGCTAAGTACTCCGAGTACTAACCCAATCACCGTAAAACAGCTCTTTAGAGATACATTCAGAACACATCAGTAATTATAAATAGAATATGTGTTGAGCGACAAAGAAGATTATGTATGACATACCACCAAAGGAGATTTGAGCATTTTTGCAAGGTAATTTCTTCATAAGTCTTCTTTAGCAATGAACGATACTGCAGTCCGTGCAAAATTAATGCAATCCCGCTAACAAAAATGGTGGAACATGAGTTCTCAAAGGGATCCAGTTGAATGATTTACGCAAACTGTAGAGCAAATTAGAATCGACTATATGTGTATGGAGCCCCCCACTATATTTACCACACTGATCTACCCTATATGAATATCACTGAATTTTTGTTTATCTTCATATTACATACAAAGCTCCGATGCAAAGCAATGTTCCTCCATATGTAGATGCAATAAGATGTACAACTGCCATATCATGTCAAGTTTTAACATCTCAGACACAATTTTGTAACTTGAAATTTTCCAAGAAAGAATAGCATAACCAAATAACACTACGATAGCAGAAGCATACAACATCACAACATCAAATATATCCAATTCAAAAGCAAGTTCAGGGAGAGGGAGAAGGGGAAGAGATGCTCACGTTCTTCTTTCAGGTTGGGCTTGCGGGCGTTGATGGCGGCAGCGAGGAGGTGGGGGAGGCAATCAGACTCGACGGGCACGATGTGCGACGGCAACTCCTCACGGCCATTGTAGCAGAGGAACACGGGGCAGTCGTGGAAGACCATCGTCTTGGCGCGCTCCTCCTTCCCAAGCTCCTACAACTGGAAACCGAACTCCTCCAGATTGGGGGCCATGGCGGGAATCGCCGCGTCCGAAGCGTATGAGGCCGCCGATGCTAGGAGGACCCAGAGCAGAGTAATGGCGTGCGCATAGGCTGATTCGGTGGTGCTTCTCGACGATCTGGGTGGGGCAGCAAAGGAACTGCGATTCGATCCAGGCAGAGGAGAGGGATTGGGAAAGGGAAAGATGAACTCGAGAGGAAAGGGGAAGTTCTGTAACCGATTAAACCGAGAAAATTGGTGGGGATGCGCAGAGGTGCGGTTCTCGTGGATTTGGAGAGGCAAAGAGGCAGAAGGAAATCAAACAGTTGGTAGATTAAAAGTGAAACGCATCGGTTCATTGATAATGGAAGACGGAACATGTCCTCTTCAATTCATTACTGGAGTTTAATCACATGATTCTGGGAAAGAAATGCTGAGGTGGCATGCTGCTGATTTGGTGAGGCTGCAAACTAAATGATGATGTGGCATGATGATGACTTGGATAGTGTGCATGTTGAGAGAATTGTAGTAGTGGGGATCAACTTCTTAAGAATGTAAGATTCACACTTCCACAATCCATATAAAATCTCCGGAATCTCCAATCTAGACGTCCTGCAGAGTTTAAACATTTTTAACCATTCTTTCATGACAAACAAGAGATTGGGACATCGGGGGTGGTTCTTTGCTGCTCCTTCCGTTCCTTTATTGTTTCATCGCTCACTCCATCATGGATGCCGACCTCTTTAAGACATGCCAGGGACTAGATCTTCATGCCGCTGAAGTCATTTAGATCATTGTGTACGAGCTGGAGTGGCTCGAGGCACGGCAGAGATCCCTCTTTAATTTCTAGCCCAGTTATGACTTCCACTATGACGCATAGGCATCGCAGTCATCCGAATTTATCATGTCTGATGATGAGCCTGTGTAGTTGAGTTGCAATCAGCTTCAGGTACACCAGGACGTGCACTTTGCCAAGGACAGCAAGAATGTAACTGCTCAGGTTATCTAAAGGGATTGGCAAGCACAACTTAGTGAGACCAGACAGCATGCTCAGGCTATTAGCAAGTCATGTTCAGTGAGACTGAAAGAGCTTTGTTTGCATTGGTGCCTCTATTGATGAACCGGGGTTGCAACTAACATCGGTGGTTGATTCGCACCATATTTTCACCTTTGTCATGTACTTCACATGCTCCATGATCTGTGCGAAACTTTGACTCTTGTTGTCCAACGAATCCGGGTAGCGTTTCCAATTTACTTTTCTCAGCCAATTCTGCAGCCTTCACATTCTTGGGCTTCCTTCATTTTGTTGGAGCTTAAACTTTCCCAAAAGATAAATTAAACATGGCGGCTCCATTTAAGCTGCTTTTATCTCCTTCCGAAGCGCTGGACCGTAACAGCTGGTTAGCAGCACTGTTTCAAATAGCCCGCTATAGCTCCGCTATAGCACGCTATAGCGTTTACAAAAGGTCTTGCGCTAAGAGATTTTAGTCCAAACAAATGAATAAACATTTTAAATAGCGCGCTATAGCTCCGCTATAGCACGCTATAGCATTTGAAAGAGGTCCGGCGCTAAGATGCTTAGCGCGCTATTTAAAACTTTGGTTAGCAGCAATGGCCGGATCAAGGCCGGGCCTATAGTTAATACTGAAAGAAACATCTAGCCTACAATTTAACTTATACATCCCTGAGTCCTGCGGATTACCATATTTATTACCTCTTGCGGTACAGTCTACTGCGGATCTAGTATTCATTTCCTATCCTCATGCAGTGCAGTCCACCGAGAATCTCTTTATTTTTTATTCTAGCATCTGTTTGCGTTAATTAATTGCATTCCCCAAGAGACTGTCCCCGTGCTTCCCACATGCCCTGATCTGATGCAGGTTGCCTTTGGAAGAGGGATCAACAAGATACTACCAATCAAAGAGCTAGCGGTGAGAAAAGTGGGCTGCTGGTTCTTGATTGATCGATGCTGCGAGGGTTCAAGGAGGAGGTGGAGATCAAACCTCTCCTTGAGCAGAAGGTGGATGTACAATCTCCTCCTAAGCATGAGGAAGAGGAGGAAGCCGAGGAATTTCCTCAAGTGGACAACAGCGCCTTCTCCGATTTAGGTCCTTCTACCAGAGTTGAGCCCGAGATCAGGCTCATCTCACTTGACTTGCTAATGACTGCTTATAGCTCATCTCACTTGACTTGCTAATGACTGCTTATTATAGCTAGGAAGGACGTACTATTATAAATTGCATACAACTTTCCCCTGGAAACTATGTGTCCCTTTCTAACGCGATTTCGGCAACCATTTCCATGAAATATGAGGATACATCTTCTAATCTCCCCCCTTCTTGTATGGAGCCTTTACTTGATGTAAGGATGGTCAATGCTGCCTCTCGGCCAAGGCTGATGTCTGTAACATTCATTGTTTGTTAATTAATTATACCTTTGCTTATGTGTGTTTAGATGTGTCGATCCGAGGCAGAGAGATTGGGGCACCAATTAGTGTTTCACTGGGGGCCATGAGACCCCTTGTTGGTAAGCTGGATATGCTGCTGCAAGCTCCTCTTTTACAAGGATGCTCACTAGTAGAAAACAGGGCTTTGGTCCAGGCCGGGTCAGTCCATTAGTCCCGGTTCAGTCTAGAACCGGGACCAATGTGGGCATTGGTCCCGGTTCGTGAGCCCAGGGGGCCGGCCGGGCCACGTGGGCTATTGGTCCCGGTTCATTTGGACCTTTTGGTCCCGGTTGGTTGGATGAACCGGGACCAATGGGCCTCGCTCCTGGCCCACCACCATTGGTCCCGGTTGGTGGCTTGAACCGGGACCAAAGGCTCCCCTTTAGTCCCGGCTCATGTCACCAACCGGGACCAATGAGGTGCCTATATATACCCCTCGCTCGCGAGCAGAGCACCCCAGTGCTCTGTTTTTCTCTGGCCGAGGGGGAGAGGGCTTTGTGGTGCTCTAGCTCACCTCCTATGCACATGAGGTGTTCGATGGAATGCCCGAGCCACACTACTTAAGCTTTCTCCTCTCGAAGCTCGACCTCCAAGCTCCATTTTCCTCGAGATTTGTCTAGATTTAGCGGTCCGTCACGCCCCGTCCCCGTCTTCACCGCCGTCGATCACCCGCGCCGATCTCATCACCGACACCACCGTGGTGAGCCTCTTGTTCTTATCTTCTTTCTGAAAGGAAAAATATTCTTACTTGTATGTTTAGATAGATACTTGTATCATTTTCTTACATTTATTATTGCATCTTATATAGTGCGATGGTTTTGGTATCCGCCCCCGTCGGCCCTCGTCCTGTCTATGATTCGGATGTGGTATGTATATTATCTTTATGACTATTGGTTCATTTATTGTTTATGAAAATTATGCCGACCAACGTGACATAAATTTTATTTATCTAGGATGTATGTGAATCGGAAATGCCAACCGACCCTATTGTCGAGAGGTTAAATTTAGTTGAAGAAGAAAATAATTTGTTGAAGGAAAGAATAAAAAAAATTGAGGAGGAGAAGATGATATTGGAGTTGCATGTTGCGGATGTCGTCGATAATCACAAGATCAAGATGGATGCAATGCGCTTGAAGATTAGAAAGATTAGAAAATATGCCATTCATACCGAGGCTTGGTATCATTATGCCGTTTGATCAATTGTTACCTTGGTTGCGATTATGATCGCATTTGTTTTCGCATTGAAATGTTTTACATAGTTTCAATGTATGGTTTAATTAATTAGATGCTCTGGAGAGCTATATGTTGTTAGATGAGAACTATGTATGCACTTTGGTTTTAATGTGATGATGAACTTCTATTAATTTGGACACTTAATTATATATAATGCACACAGATGAACCGGCAATGGATGTACGGTGACAGACACACCCGCGAGTACATTAAGGGCGTGCATGAGTTTCTCGATGCGGCTGAGGCAAACAAGCAGAATGGTTTTATGTGTTGTCCATGCACTGAATGTGGGAATACGAGGTCTTACTCTAACTGGAAAATCCTTCACTCCCACCTGCTTTACAAGGGTTTCATGCCACACTATAATGTTTGGACGAGGCACGGAGAAATAGGGGTTATGATGGAAGACGGCGAAGAAGAAGACTACGATGACAACTATGTGCCCCCTGAATACGGTGATGCTGCAATGGGGGGAGCTAGTGAAGATCAAGAGGAACCCGACGATGTGCCCAATAAAGCTGCAACGGGTGAAGCTGCTGAAGATCAAGAGGAACCGGACGATGTGCCCGAAGATGATGATCTCCGCCGGGTCATTGTCGATGCAAGGACGCAATGCATTAGTCAAAAGGAGAAGCTGAAGTTCGATCGCATGTTAGAGGATCACAAAAAAGGTTTATACCCCAATTGCGAAGATGGCAACACAAAGCTCGGTACCGTACTGGAATTGCTGCAGTGGAAGGCAGAGAATACTGTGGCTGACAAAGGATTTGAGAAGCTACTGAAAATATTGAAGAAGAAGCTTCCAAAGGATAACGAATTACCCGACAGTACATACGCAGCAAAGAAGGTCGTATGCCCTCTAGGATTGGAGGTGGAGAAGATACATGCATGCCTTAATGACTGCATCCTCTACCGTGGTGCATACAAGGATCTGAACGCATGCCCGGTATGCGGTGCATTGCGGTATAAGATCAGACGAGATGACCCTGGTGATGTTGATGGCGAGCCCCCCAGGAAGAGGGTTCCTGCGAAGGTGATGTGGTATGCTCCTATAATACCACGGTTGAAACGTCTGTTCAAAAACGAAGAGCATGCCAAGTTGATGCGATGGCACAGTGAGAACCGAAAGAAAGATGGGAAGTTGAGAGCACCCGCTGACGGGTCGCAGTGGAGAAAAATCGAGAGAAAGTACTGGGATGAGTTTGCAAAGGACCCAAGGAATGTATGGTTTGCTTTAAGCGCGGATGTCATTAATCCTTTCGGGGAGCAGAGCAGCAATCACAGCACCTGGCCCGTGACTCTATGTATGTATAACCTTCCTCCTTGGATGTGCATGAAGCGGAAGTTCATTATGATGCCAGTTCTCATCCAAGGCCCTAAGCAACCCGGCAATGAAATTGATGTGTACCTAAGGCCATTAGTTGAAGAACTATTACAGCTGTGGAATGAAAACGGTGTACGTACGTGGGATGAGCACAGACAGGAGAAATTTAACCATAAGGCGTTGCTGTTCGTGACCATCAACGATTGGCCCGCTCTCAGTAACCTTCCAGGACAGACAAACAAAGGATACCACGCATGCACGCACTGTTTAGATGACACTGAAAGTATATACCTGGACAAATGCAGGAAGAATGTGTACCTGGGCCATCGTTGATTTCTTCTGACCAACCATCAATGTCGAAAGAGAGGCAAGCATTTCAAAGGCGAGGCAGATCACCGGAAGAAGCCCGCCATGCACACCGGTGATCACGTGCTTGCTATGGTCAATGATTTACACTACGTAATCTTTGAAAAGGGTCCCGGTGGACTAGCTGTTCCGAATGACGCTGAGGGACACGCACCCATGTGGAAGAAGAAATCTATATTTTGGGACCTACCCTACTGGAAAGACCTAGAGGTCCGCTCCTCAATCGACGTGATGCATGTGACGAAGAACCTTTGCGTGAACCTGCTAGGCTTCTTGGGCGTGTATGGGAAGACAAAAGATACACCTGAGGCACGGGAGGACCTACAACGTTTGCACGAAAAAGACGGCATGCCTCCGAAGCAGTATAAAGGTCCTGCCAGCTACGCTCTTACGAAAGAAGAGAAAGAAATCTTCTTTGAATGCCTGCTCAGTATGAAGGTCACGACTGGCTTCTCGTCGAATATAAAGGGGATAATAAATATGCCAGAGAAAAAGTTTCAGAACCTGAAGTCTCATGACTGCCACGTGATTATGACTTAACTGCTTCCGGTTGCATTGAGGGGGCTTCTATCGGAAAACGTCCGATTAGCCATTGTGAAGCTATGTGCATTCCTCAATGCAATCTCTCAGAAGGTGATCGATCCAGAAATCGTACCAAGGCTAAGGAGTGAGGTGGCGCAATGTCTTGTCAGTTTCGAGCTGGTGTTCCCACCATCCTTCTTCAATATCATGACGCACATCCTAGTTCATCTAGTCGACGAGATTGTCATCCTGGGGCCCGTATTTCTACACAATATGTTCCCCTTTGAGAGGTTCATGGGAGTCCTAAAGAAATATGTCCGTAATCACGCTAGGCCAGAAGGAAGCATCTCCATGGGCCATCAAACAGAGGATGTTATCGGGTTTTGTGTTGACTTCATTCCTGGCCTTAACAAGATAGGTCTCCCTAAATCGTGGTATGAGGGGATACTGACTGGAAAAGGCACTCTTGGAAGAGACTCAATAATATGCAGAGACGGATATTCTTGGTCTCAAGCACACTACACAGTTCTACAGAACTCTATCTTGGTGACCCCGTATGTCGATGAACACAAGAACAGTCTGCGATCCAAACACCCGGAGCAGTGCGACGACTGGATTACATGTGAACACATCAGGACTTTCAGCAGTTGGTTGGAAACACGTCTCAGAGGTGACAACACTGTTTGTGATGAGTTGTACTTGTTGTCTAGGGGACCATCTTTGACTGTATTGCCTTACAAAGGATACGAGATAAATGGGGATACATTTTACACGATCGCCCAAGATCAAAAGAGCACCAACCAAAACAGCAGTGTCCGCTTTGATGCAGCAACCGAGAGCGAAAAGGATACATATTATGGTTACATAGTGGACATATGGGAACTTGACTACGGACTTGATTTTAAGGTCGCTTTGTTTAAGTGCAAATGGGTCAATCTGTTAGGCGGCGGGGTACAGGTAGACCCACAGTACGGAATGACAACAGTGGATCTGAAAAATCTTGGGTACACTGACGAACCGTTCGTCCTAGCCAATGATGTGGCACAGGTTATCTATGTGAAGGACATGTCTACCAAACCGAGAAAAAGAAAAGATAAGGAAGCGAATACATCATACGATGAGCCAAAGCGCCACATAGTTCATTCAGGAAAAAGGGACATCCTGGGAGTGGACGGCAAGACAGACATGTCTGAAGATTATGAAAAGTTTCATGAAATTCCTCCCTTCAATGTCAAGGCTGACCCAAGCATCCTGATAAACAATGAAGATTATCCATGGTTACGGCGCAATAAGCAAATGACACAAGCGAAGAAAAAGTGAAGACTTTCTCCCGCAACTTTGTAACACTCGAACATGCTACCATTATCCGTTTTGTACATGCACATGCTATGTGGGTGAAATTATGATACCATCCCAACTTTCAACTTTTTCAGAGTTCATTTGAAATGCTTTCATGTCTTATGGTTCGGCCCTCGTAGTACCATGACCATTAGTCCCTGGCCCATGCCAACTTTCAAACCGAGACTAAAGGGTTAGTCCTCGTTGCGGACCGAGTTTAGTCCCACCTCGCCAACCGAAGGGGGCTCACACCGATTTATAAGCCGTTCCCTCTCTGCCTTGTTGAGCTCCTCTCAAAGTGAAAATAGATGCCCTAATAGAGAAAAGTTTAACCTAAATTCATAGTGAATTTCTCTAAAATTCATAGAAATTTACTAGGAATTTAGGTTGAATTTTCTCTATAAGCGCATCTATTCTCGTTTTTTAGTAAGTTAATCACAAACTTGTGATTCAAACAATTTTCAAAGAATTCAAATTTTAACTATTCAAATTTGAAAACTAATGGCACTAACAGAAAGTTTATAATTTTGCTAACCTAAAAGCAAACGGAATTAAGAATTAAAGCAAAAAACAAAAGAAAATAAATAATGCAAAAAACAAATCAAAAATGCAGGGAAAAACTATTTTTATAGTAAAGTTAATCACAAAATAAAATAAATAAAGCAACAAAGAAAACAAAAAAACTAAAAAAGTGTTTTCAAATTTGAAAACTAATGGCACTAACAGAAAGTTTATAATTTTTCTAAAACTAATGGCACTAACAGAAAGTTTATAATTTTGCTAATCTAAAAGCAAACAGAATTAAAAATTAAAGCAAAAAACAAAAGAAAATAAATAATACAAAAAACAAATCAAAAAAACAGGAAAAAACTATTTTTATAGTAAAGTTAATCACAAAATAAAATAAATAAAGCAACAAAGAAAACAAAAAAACAAAAAAATTATTTTTAAATTTGAAAACTAATGGAATTAACAAAAAGTTTATAATTTTTCTAAAACTAATGGCACTAACAGAAAGTTTATAATTTTGCTAACCTAAAAGCAAACAGAATTAAAAATTAAAGCAAAAAACAAAAGAAAATAAATAATCCAAAAAACAAATCAAAAAAACAGGAAAAACTATTTTATAGTAAAGTTAATCATAAAATAAAATAAATAAAGCAACAAAGAAAACAAAAAAATTATTTTCAAATTTGAAAACTAATGGCATTAACAAAAAGTTTATAATTTTTCTAAAACTAAAAGTATAAAGAATTAAAAAATAAAGCGAAAACAAAAGAAAATAAATAAAGCAACAAAAAAACAAAAAAAATGCCACCTACTGGGCCACCACGGCGTGAATACGACTAGAAACCCTACCATGGGCCAGGATTCAGGCCCGCAGCAGGCCCAGTAGGCCCACAGGCATTGCAGTGACAGATTAGACCCGAAAGCCTGCAGTTGAGAGGAGCTCGGGAGGGTGGGCGCAGAAGCGCTTATAAACCACTCCCGAGCCCTCTCAACTAGCGAGGTGGGACTAAACTTTTGGGCGGAGGGCAGCACAAGGCCATTGGTCCCGGTTGGTGGGAAGAACCGGGACCAAAGGGGGGCATTGGTCCCGGTTCGTCGCACCAACCGGGACCAATGGACCCCTTTGGTCCCGGTTCGCCTCACCAACCGGGACCAAAGGCCGCCGCTTCCCGCCCTTTGGGCTGCTGAAAAGAGGCCTTTGGTCCCGGTTGGTGGCACCAACCGGGACTAACGGGGGGCATTGGTCCCGGGTTGAGCCACGAACCGAGACCAATACCTTTACTATATAACCAAACACTTAGGAAATTTCTCCCACCCGCCATTCTTCTCTCCAAACGCCGCCAGGCTGCTGCGCTGCTCCTCGACGCCTGCTGCCCCGACGTCGCCGTCGCCTCCCCTAGCCGCCCGAGGTCGCCGTCGCCGCCCGCTCGCCGTAGCCCGTGCCCTCGTCCGACGCCGTCGCCGATCGCCGCCCTGCCCCGACGCGCGTCGCGCGCCCCGGCCCACCCGTCGCCGTCGCCCTGCCCCGCCCGTCACCGTCGCCCGTGCCCCGCCCGTCGTCGTCGCCCCGCCCCGCCCGTCGCGGTTGCCCCGCCCCGTCCGTCGCCGTCGCCCCGGCCCGCCCGTTGCCATCGCCCTGCCCGTTGGTCCGGCTGGCGCCCCTCGCCTGTTTTTTTATATATTATATATGCTTGTGCATATTGCCTCTTTGTGTATATTATGTATATATGTCAGTATATGTATTGTGTATATTGCTTCTTTTCAGATTTTTTTTCATATATATGTTTGTATTTTGTATTTTTCTTTTTATAAAAATGTATATATGTTTTTATGTTCTCTGTGTATATATGTTCATATATGCAAAAGTTAGGTTTAAATTTTAGAAAAGGATTATCTATATATGTTCTCTGATTTAGTACATTTTAGGTTACTTTCATTTTTAGAAAAGTTTTATATATTTAGGAGAGGAAAAAGGAAAATAAGAAGAGGAAAAAGGAGAAGAAGAGGAGAGGAAGAAAAGGAAGAGGAGAAGAAGAAAGGAATAGAGGAGAAGAAGAAAAAATAGAAAAAAAATTCTATTTTTTCTTCTTCTCCTCTTTTTTTTCTTCTTTTTTTTCTTCGATCTTCTCCTCTATTCCTTTATTCTTCTCCTCTTTTTATTTCTTCTTCGTTTTCTTCAACACGAGGGGGGGGGTCGATATAACCCCCTCCCGATAGGGAAGTTTTATATAGAAAGTTACAATTTTAGAAAAGTTTTATATATGCAAAAGTTACAATTTTAGAAAAAGAAGGATAGGAAAGAAGAAAATAAGAAGAGGAAAGAAAGAAGAAGAGGAGAGGAAAAGAAGAGGAGAAATAAATAATTAAGAAGAAGAAAAAAGAAGAAAAAGAAGAGGAGAAGAAGAAAGGAATAGTGGAGAGGAAGAGAAAATAGAGCATCTCCTCTAGCTATTCCTTGTTCTCCTCTTTTTTTCTTCTTTTTTTCTTCGATCTTCTCCTCTAGCTATTCCTTTCTTCTTCTCCTCTTTCTTCTTCTTCTTCTTCTTCTTCTTCTTCTTCTTCTTCTTCTTCTTCTTCTTCTTCTTCTTCTTCTTCTTCTTAATTTTTATCGGGAACGAGGGTGTCGAGGATCGCCGAGGGGTCGAGGGTCGGGAACTAGGGTAGAGGGTCGAGGGTCGTTAAGGGGTCAAGGGTCGAGGGTTTCAGGGTCGAGGGTTCGAGGGTTCTATAGGGTCTAGGGATCGAGGGTCGAGGGTTCCAGGGTCGTCTAGGGGTCGAGGGTTCCAGGGTCGTCGAGGGTTCGAGGGGTCGAGGATCGCCGAGGGGTCGAGAGAGGTTTCCTAGTGTCAAAGTATTGAAGAAATCCATGGCTTCATCATTAGCCGGAAGTAACCTGGGCATGACGAAGTCCTCCAAAGTTATTTTGGAATGGTGTCTCGGATAGGATAATTTGCCTTTTTGTATGAATTTCAGCAAAGGCCTTCCAGATAACGATATTTGGAAGGTGTTCCTGAACTTTGTACCAAAAAGCGAATTATCTTATTTGGGACTCCGTTCCAAAATAACTTTGGAGAGCTTCATACAATCATGCACATGTTACTTTCGCCTAATGATGAAGACATGGTTTTGTTGAATCCTTTGACACTAGGCAACCTTCCGACCCCTCGACGATCCTCTCGAACATGAGAGGAAGAACAGGATAAAAAAAGAAGAGGAAGAAGAAAAACAAGAGGAGAAGAAAGAATAGAGGAGTTCTTCTCCTCTTTTTTTCTTCTTCTTCCTCTTTTTTTATCGGGAACGAGGGTCGTCGAGGGACATATAGATGTAGTGTCGTTGTTGTCGATATATACCCCCTCCCGATAGCTTCAACACGTGGGGGGGGGGGGGTCGAGGCCACTAATTAATATATATGATTCCTTACTATGATTAGGTAGCTAGTTCTACGTTTGGCACTAATATATCCATCTGTCATGTTTGAATAATAATTGCCATGTTGTAAATATTTGTAGAAACTATGGACACCGCCCTAGACGAAGCAAAAGAAGCGTTGTTGAGGGACATAATCGCAGAAGGAAGTGATGCCGTCTCTGTTGGAAATATGCCCTAGAGGCAATAATAAATTAGTTATTATTATATTTCCTTGTTCATGATAATCGTTTATTATCCATGCTAGAATTGTATTGATAGGAAACCCAGATACATGTGTGGATACATAGACAACACCATGTCCCTAGTAAGCCTCTAGTTGACCAGCTCGTTGATCAATAGATGGTTATGGTTTCCCGACCATGGACATTGGATGTCATTGATAACGGGATCACATCATTAGGAGAATGATGTGATGGACAAAGACCCAATCCTAAGCCTAGCACAAGATCATGTAGTTCGTATGCTAAAGCTTTTCTAATGTCAAGTATCATTTCCGTAGACCATGAGATTGTGCAACTCCCGGATACCGTAGGAGTGCTTTGGGTGTGCCAAACGTCACAACGTAACTGGGTGGCTATAAAGGTACACTACAGGTATCTCTGAAAGTGTCTGTTGGGTTGGCACGAATCGAGACTGGGATTTGTCACTCCGTGTAAACGGAGAGGTATCTCTGGGCCCACTCGGTAGGACATCATCATAATGTGCACAATGTGATCAAGGAGTTGATCACGGGATGATGTGTTACGGAATGAGTAAAAGAGACTTGCCGGTAACGAGATTGAACAAGGTATCGGGATACCGACGATCGAATCTCGGGCAAGTATCGTACCGCTAGACAAAGGGAATTGTATACGGGATTGATTAAGACCTTGACATCGTGGTTCATCCGATGAGATCATCGTGGAACATGTGGGAGCCAACATGGGTATCCAGATCCAGCTGTTGGTTATTGACTGGAGAGTCATCTCGGTCATGTTTACATGTCTCCCGAACCCGTAGGGTCTACACACTTAAGGTTCGGTGACGCTAGGGTTATAGAGATATTAGTAAGCGGTAACCTGGAAGTTGTTCGGAGTCCCGGATGAGATCCAGGATGTCACGAGGAGTTCCGAAATGGTCCGGAGGTAAAGATTTATATATGGGAAGTCTTGTTTTGGTCACCGGAAAAGTTTCGCGCATTATCGGTATTGTACCGGGAGTGTCGAAATGGGTCCGGGGGTCCACCTGCCCCGGGGGGCCACATGGGCTGTAGGGGTGTGCGCCTTGGCCTATATGGGCCAAGGGCACCAGCCGCAAGAGGCCCATGCGCCAAGAGATAAGGGAAAGAAAGAGTCCTAAAGGGGGAAGGCACCTCCTAGGTGCCTTGGGGAGGATGGACTCCTCCCTGGCCGCACCCTTCCTTGGAGGAAGGGCCAAGGCTGAGCCCCCCTCTCCCTTGGCCCTATATATAGTGGGGGGAAGGGAGGGCAGCCGCACCTAAGCCCTGGCGCCTCCCTCTCCCTCCCATGACACATCTCCCTCCTCCCGCAGCGCTTGGTGAAGCCCTGTTGGAATCCCGCTACTTCCACCACCACGCCGTCGTGCTGCTGGATCTCCATCAACCTCTCCTCCCCCCTTGCTGGATCAAGAAGGAGGAGACGTTGCTGCTCTGTACGTGTGTTGAACGCGGAGGTGCCGTCCGTTCGGCGCTAGGATCATCGGTGATTTGGATCACGACGAGTACGACTCCATCAACCTTTTTCTCTTGAACGCTTCCGCGCGCGATCTACAAGGGTATGTAGATCCACTCCTCCCTCGTTGCTAGATGACTCCATAGATAGATCTTGGTGGCACGTAGGAAAATTTTGAATTTATGCTACGTTCCCCAACAGTGGCATCATGAGCTAGGTCTATGCGTAGTTTCTATGCACGAGTAGAACACAAAGTAGTTGTGGGCGTTGATTTTGTTCAATATGCTTACCATTACTAGTCCAATCTTGATTCGGTGGCATTGTGGGATGAAGCGTCCCGGACCGACCTTACACGTACTCTTACGTGAGACTGGTTCCACCGACTGACATGCACTAGTTGCATAAGGTGGCTAGCGGGTGTCTGTCTCTCCCACTTTAGTCGGATCGGATTCGATGAAAAGGGTCCTTATGAAGGGTAGATAGCAATTGGCATATCACGTTGTGGTTTTTGCGTAGGTAAGAAACGTTCTTGCTAGAAACCCATAGCAGCCACGTAAAACATGCAAACAACAATTAGAGGACGTCTAACTTGTTTTTGCAGGGTATGCTATGTGATGTGATATGGGCAAAAGGATGTGATGAATGATATATGTGATGTATGAGATTGATCATGTTCTTGTAATAGGAATCACGACTTGCATGTCGATGAGTATGACAACCGGCAGGAGCCATAGGAGTTGTCTTAATTTATTTATGACCTGCGTGTCAACATAAACGTCATGTAATTACTTTACTTTATTGCTAACCGTTAGCTGTAGTAGTAGAAGTAATAGTTGACGAGACAACTTCATGAAGACACGATGATAGAGATCATGATGATGGAGATCATAGTGTCATGCCGGTGACGATGATGATCATGGAGCCCCAAAGATGGAGATCAAGAGGAGCAAAGTGATGATGGCCATATCATGTCACTATTTGATTGCATGCGATGTTTATCATGTTTATGCATCTTGTTTACTTAGAATGGCGGTAGTAAATAAGATGATCCCTCATAATAATTTCAAGAAAGTGTTCCCCCTAACTATGCACCGTTGCGACAGTTCGTTGTTTTGAAGCACCACGTGATGATCGGGTGTAGATTCTAACGTTCACATACAACGGGTGTAAGACAGATTTACACACGCGAAACACTTTGGTTGACTTGACGAGCCTAGCATGTACAGACATGGCCTCGGAACACAAGAGACCGAAAGGTCGAGCATGAGTCGTATGGTAGATACGATCAACATGAAGATGTTCGCCAATGATGACTAGTCCGTCTCACGTGATGATCGGACACGGCCTAGTTGACTCGGATCATGTAATCACTTAGATGACTAGAGGGATGTCTATCTGAGTGGGAGTTCACAAGATGAACTTAATTATCCTGAACATAGTCAAAAGGTCTTCGCAAATTATGTCGTAGCTCGCGCTTCAGTTCTACTGTTTAGATATGTTCCTAGAGAAAAAGTTGAAAGTTGATAGTAGTAATTATGCGGACTAGGTCCGTAAACTGAGGTTTGTCCTCATTGCTTCATAGAAGGCTTATGTCCTTAAGGCACCGCTCAGTGTGCTGAACCTCGAACGGTGTCTATGGATGTTGCGAACATCTGACATACACATTTTGATAACTACGTGATAGTTCAGTTAAACGGCTTAGAGTTGAGGCACCAAAGACGTTTTGAAACATCGCGAAACATATGAGATGTTTCGAGGGCTGAAATTGGGATTTCAGGCTCGTGCCCACGTCAAGAGGTATAAGACCTCCGACGATTTTCTTAGCCTACAAACTAAGGGAGAAAAGCTCAATTGTTGAACTTGTGCTCAGATTGTCTGAGTACAACAATCGCTTGAATCGAGTGGGAGTTGATCTTCCAGATGAAATAGTGATGGTTCTCCGAAGTCATTACCACCAAGCTGCTTGAGCTTCATGTTGAACTATAATATATCAGGGACATATATGATGATCCTTGAGATATTCGCGATGTTTGACACCACAAAAGTAGAGATCAAGAAGGAGCATCAATTGTTGATGGTTGGTGAAACCACTAGTTTCAAGAAGGGCAAGGGCAAAAAGGGATGCTTCATGAAACGGCAAATCAGCTGCTGCTCTAGTGAAGAAACCCAAGGTTGAACCCAAACCCGAGACTAAGTGCTTCTGTAATAAAGGGAACAGCCACTGGAGCAGAATTACCCTAGATACTTGGTAGATAAGAAGGCTGGCAAGGTCGATAGAAGTATATTGGATGTATTATGTTAATGTGTACTTTACTAGTACTCCTAGTAGCACCAGGGTATTAGATACCGGTTCGGTTGCTAAGTGTTAGTAACTCGAAATAAAAGCTACGGAATAAACGGAGACTAGCTAAAGGTGAGATGACGATATGTGTTGGAAGTATTTCCAAGGTTGATCAAATATCGTATGCTCCCTCTACCATCGAGATTGGTGTTTGCGTTGAGCATAGACATGATTGGATTATGTCTATCGCAATACGGTTATTCATTTAAAGAGAATAATGGTTACTCTGTTTATTTGAATAATACCTTCAATGGTCTTACACCTGAAATGAATGGTTTATTGAATCTCGATCGTAGTGATACACATGTTCATGCCAAAAGATAGTAATGATAGTACCACCTACTTGTGGCACTGCCACGTAAGTCATATCGGTATAAAACGCATGAAGAAGCTCCATGTTGATGGATCTTTGGGCTCACTTGTTTTGAAAGGTTTGAGACATGCGAACCATGTCTATTGGTGTATATGCATGAAGAAACTCCATGCAAATGGACCATTTTGGACTCACTTGATTTTGAATCACTTGAGACATGCAAATCATACCACATGGGCAAGATGACTGAAAGCCTCGTTTTCAGTAAAATGGAACTAGAAAGCAACTTGTTGGAAGTAATACATTTTGATGTGTGCAATCCAATGAGTGCTGAGGCATGTAGTGGATATCGTTATGTTCTTACTTCACAGATGATTTGAGTAGATGTTGAGTATATTTACTTGATGAATCACGAGTCTGAATTATTGAAAGGTTCAAGTAATTTTAGGGTGAAGTTGAAAGATCGCCGTGACAAGAGGATAAAATATCTATGATATGATCATAGAGATGAATATCTGAATTACGAGTTTGGCACGGAATTAAGACATTGTGGAAATTGTTTCACAACTAATACAGCCTGGAACACCATAGTGTGATGGTGTGTCCGAACATCATAACTGCACCCTATTGGATATGATGCATACCATGATGTCTCTTATCGAATTACCACGATAGTTTATGGGTTAGGCATTAAAGACAACCACATTCACTTTAAATAGGGCACCACGTAATTCCGATGAGAAGACACCATATGAACTATGGTTTAGAGAAACCTAAGCTGTCATTTCTTAGAAGTTTGGGGCTGCGACGCTTATGTGAAAAAGTTTCAGGCTGATAAGCTCGAACCCAAAGCGGATAAATGCATCTTCATAGGACACCCAAAACAGTTGGGTATACCTCCTGTCTCAGATCCGAAAGCAATAAGGGATTGTTTCTAGAATCAGGTCCTTTCTCGAGGAAAAGTTTCTCTCGAAAGAATTGAGTGGGAGGATGGTGGAGACTTGATGAGGTTATTGAAGCGTCTCTTCAACTAGTGTGTGGCAGGGCACAGGAGTTGTTCCTGTGGCACCTACACCAATTGAAGTGGAAGCTTATGATAGTGATCATGAAACTTCAGATCATGTCACTACCAAACCTCATGGGATGACAAGGATGCGTACTACTTCAGAGTGGTACGTAATCCTGTCTTGGAAGTCATGTTGCTAGACAACAATGAACCTACGAGCTATGGAGAAGCGATGGTGGGCCTGGATTCCAAAATGGCTCGAGGCCATATAATCCGAGAGAGGATCCATATATGAAAACAAAGTGTAGACTTTGGGAGAACTACTTGATGGTCGTAAGGCTGTTAGGTACATATGGATTTTAAAAGGAAGACGGAACAATGATGGTAGGTATCACCATTAAGAAGGCTCGACTTGTCGTTAAGATGTTTTCCGACAAGTTCAAGGAGTTGACTGCGATGAGACTTTCTCACTCGTAGCGATGCTAAGAGTCTGTTGGAATTATATTAGCAATTACTGCATTATTTGTGAAATCTTGCAGATAGGATGCCAAAAACCATTGTTTCCTCGACGATTTTTGAGGAAAGGTTGTATGTGATACAACCGGAAGGTTTTGTTAATCCTGAAAGATGCTAATAAGTATGCAAGGCTCCAACAATCCTTCTAAGCACTGGAGTAAGCATCTCGGAGTTGGAATGTATGCTTTGATAAGATGATCAAAGTTTTGGGTGTATACAAAGTTTATGAGAAACTTGTATTTCCAAAGAAGTGAGTGGGAGCACTATAGAATTTCTGATAAATATATGTTGACATATTGTTGATCAGAAATGACGTAGAATTTCTGGAAAGCATATAGGATTATTTGGAAAGTATTTTTCAATCAAAAGCCTGGATTAAGCTAATTGAACATTGAGCATAAAGATCTATAAGGATAGATCAAAATTCTTAATGGTACTTTCAAATGAGCACATACCTTGACATGATCTTGAGGGTGTTCAAGATGGACCAGTCAAAGAAGGAGTTCTTGCCTGAGTTGTAAGGTATGAAGTTAAGACTTAAAGCTCGACCACGGCAGAAGAAAGAGGAAGGACGAAGGTCGTCCCCTATGCTTTTGTCATAGGCTCTATACGGTATGCCATGCTGAGTACCGCACCTGATGTGTGCCTTGCCACATATCTGGCAAGAGGGTACAAAGGTAATCTAGGAGTAGATCACCAGATAGCGGTCTAAATTATCCTTAGAGGGATAAGGATATGTTTCTCTGTTATGGAGATGATAAAGAGTTCGACGTAAAGAGTTACGTCGATGCAAGCTTAACACCTATCCGGATAGCTCTGAGTAGAGATACCGGATACGTATAATGGAGCAACAATTTAGAATAGATCCAAGTACAACAGTTATTTGAAATGGCTCCAAATATAGCGTAGTAGCTACATCTACAAGATGACATAGAGATTTGCGAAGTACATACGGATCTGAAAGATTCAGACCCATTGACTATAACATCTCTCACAAGCATAACATGTTCAAACCCAGAACTCATCGAGTGTTAATCACATGGTAATGTGAACTAGATTATTGACTCTAGTAAACTCTTTGGGTGTTAGTCACATGGGGATGTGACCTTGAGTGTTAATCACATATTGATCTGAACTGGATTATTGACTCTAGTGCAAGTGGGAGACTGTTGGAAATATGCCCTAGAGGCAATAATAAATTAGTTATTATTATATTTCCTTGTTCATGATAATCGTTTATTATCCATGCTAGAATTGTATTGATAGGAAACTCAGATACATGTGTGGATACATAGACAACACCATGTCCCTAGTAAGCCTCTAGTGTTGGAAATATGCCCTAGAGGCAATAATAAAAGCATTATTATTATATTTCCTTGTTCATGATAATTGTCTTTATTCATGCTAATTGTGTTATCCGGAAATCGTAATGCATGTGTGAATAACAGACACCAACATGTCCCTAGTGAGCCTCTAGTTGACTAGCTCGTTGATCAACAGATAGTCATGGTTTCCTGACTATGGACACTGGATGTCATTGATAACGAGATCACATCATTGGGAGAATGATGTGATGGACGAGACCCAATCCTAAACATAGCACAAGATCGTATAGTTCGTTTGCTAGAGTTTTGCAATGTCAAAGTATCTTTTCCTTAGACCATGAGATCGTGTAACTCCCGGATACCGTAGGAGTGCTTTGGGTATGCCAAACGTCACAACGTAACTGGGTGACTATAAAGGTAGACTACGGGTATCTCCGAAAGTGTCTGTTGGGTGACATGGATCAAGACTGGGATTTGTCACTCCGTATGACGGAGAGGTATCACTGGGCCCACTCGGTAATGCATCATCATAATGAGCTCAGAGTGACCAAGTGTCTGGTCACGGGATCATGCATTACGGTACGAGTAAAGTGACTTGCCGGTAACGAGATTGAACGAGGTATTGGGATACCGACGATCGAATCTCGGGCAAGTAACATATCGATAGACAAAGGGAATAGCGTACGGGGTTGATAGAATCCTCGACATCGTGGTTCATCCGATGAGATCATCGTGGAGCATGTGGGAGCCAACATGGGTATCCAGATCCCGCTGTTGGTTATTGACCGGAGAGTCGTCTCGGTCATGTCTGCTTGTCTCCCGAACCCGTAGGGTCTACACACTTAAGGTTCGGTTACGCTAGGGTTGTAGGGATATGTATATGCAGTAACCCGAATGTTGTTCGGAGTCCCGGATGAGATCCCGGACGTCACGAGGAGTTCCGGAATGGTCCGGAGGTAAAGATTTATATATGGGAAGTCCTGTTTCGGGCATCGGGACAAGTTTCGGGGTTATCGGTATTGTACCGGGACCACCGGAAGGGTCCCGGGGGTCCACCGGGTGGGTCCACCTGTCCCGGGGGGCCACATGGGCTGTAAGGGGGTGCGCCTTGGCCTAATGGGCCAAGGGCACCAGCCCCACATAGGCCCATGCGCCTAGGGTTTAAGGGGGAAGAGTCCTAGGAGGGGAAGGCACCTCCTAGGTGCCTTGGGGGGAGGGAAACCCCCCTTGGCCGCCGCACCCCCTAGGAGATTGGATCTCCTAGGGCCGGCCACCCCCCCTTGGCCCTCCTATATATAGTGGGGGAGAGGAGGGACTTCATACCTGAACGCCTCGGCCTTTGGTTGCCTCCTTCTCCCTCCCCAACACCTCCTCAACCTCCATAGTGCTTAGCGAAGCTCTGCCGGAGTACTGCAGCTCCATCAACACCACGCCGTCGTGCTGCTGCTGGTGCCATCTCCCTCAACCTCTCCTCCCTCCCTTGCTGGATCAAGAAGGAGGAGACGTGGCTGTTCCGTACGTGTGTTGAACGCGGAGGTGCCGTCCGTTCGGCGCTGGTCATCGGTGATTTGGATCACGTCGAGTACGACTACATCATCACCGTTCTTTTGAACGCTTCCGCTCGCGATCTACAAAGGTATGTAGATGCATCTAATCACTCGTTGCTAGATGAACTCCTAGATGATCTTGGTGAAACGAGTAGGAAAATTTTTGTTTTCTGCAACGTTCCCCAACAGTGGCATCATGAGCTAGGTCTATGCGTAGTTCTTCTTGCGCGAGTAGAACACAATTTGTTGTGGGCGTAGATTTGTCAACTTTCTTGCCGTTACTAGTCCTTTCTTGCTTCAGCGGTATTGTGGGATGAAGCGGCCCGGACCAACCTTACACGTACGCTTACGTGAGACCGGTTCCACCGACTAACATGCACTAGTTGCATAAGGTGGCTGGCGGGTGTCTGTCTCTCCTACTTTAGTTGGAGCGGAATCGATGAACAGGGTCCTTATGAAGGGTAAATAGAAGTTGACAAATCACGTTGTGGCTTTAACGTAGGTAAGAAAACGTTCTTGCTAGAACCCTAATTCAGCCACGTAAAACTTGCAACAACAATTAGAGGACGTCTAACTTGTTTTTGCAGCAAGTGGTTTGTGATATGATATGGCCAAAGTTGTGATGAATGATGAATGATCTATATGTGATGTATGAGATGTTCATGCTATTGTAATAGGATTCACGACTTGCATGTCGATGAGTATGACAACCGGCAGGAGCCATAGGAGTTGTCTTTATTCTTTTATATGACCTGCGTGTCATCAAGAAACGCCATGTAAATTACTTTACTTTATTGCTAAACGCGTTAGCCATAGTAGTAGAAGTAATAGTTGGCGAGCAACTTCATGGAGACACGATGATGGAGATCATGATGATGGAGATCATGGTGTCAAGCCGGTGACAAGATGATCATGGAGCCCCAAGATGGAGATCAAAGGAGCTATGTGATATTGGCCATATCATGTCACGTTTATTATTTGATTGCATGTGATGTTTATCATGTTTTGCATCTTGTTTACTTAGAACGACGGTAGTAAATAAGATGATCCCTCACAATAATTTCAAGAAGTGTTCCCCCTAACTGTGCACCGTTGCGACAGTTCGCTGTTTCAAAACACCACGTGATGATCGGGTGTTTTATTCAGACGTTCACATACAACGGGTGTAAGACAGATTTACACATGCAAACACTTAGGTTGACTTGACGAGCCTAGCATGTACAGACATGGCCTCGGAACACAGAAGACCGAAAGGTCGAGCATGAGTCGTATAGAAGATACGATCAACATGAAGATGTTCACCGATGTTGACTAGTCCGTCTCACGTGATGATCGGACACGGTCTAGTTTAACTCGGATCATGTAATACTTAGATGACCAGAGGGATGTCTAATCTAAGTGGGAGTTCACTAATAATTTGATTAGTTGAACTTAATTATCATGAACTTAGTCTAAAATCTTTGCAATATGTCTTGTAGATCAAATGGCCAACGTAGTCCTCAACTTCAACGCGTTCCTAGAGAAAACTAAGCTGAAAGACGATGGCAGCAACTATACGGACTGGGTCCGGAACCTGAGGATCATCCTCATAGCTGCCAAGAAAGATTATGTCCTACAAGCACCGCTTGGTGACGCACCCGTTCTCCCTGCAGAACAAGATGTTATGAACGCTTGGCAGGCACGTTTCGATGACTACTCCCTCGTTCAGTGCGGCATGCTTTACAGCCTAGAGCCGGGGCTCCAAAAGCGTTTTGAGAGACATGGAGCATATGAGATGTTCGAAGAGCTGAAAATGGTTTTCCAAGCTCATGCCCGGGTCGAGAGATATGAAGTCTCCGACAAATTCTTCAGCTGTAAGATGGAGGAAAACAGTTCTGTCAGTGAGCACATACTCACTATGTCTGGGTTGCATAACCGCTTGACTCAGCTGGGAGTTAATCTCCCGGATGATGCGGTCATTGACAGAATCCTCCAGTCGCTTCCACCAAGCTACAAGAGCTTTGTGATGAACTTCAATATGCAGGGGATGGAAAAGACCATTCCTGAAGTATTTGCTATGCTGAAATCAGCAGAGGTAGAAGTCAGAAAGGAACATCAAGTGTTGATGGTCAATAAAACCACTAAGTTCAAGAAAGGCAAGGGTAAAAAGAACTTCAAGAAGGACGGCAAGGAGGTTGCCGCGCCCGGCAAGCAAGCTGCTGGGAAGAAGCCAAAGAATGGACCCAAGCCCGAGACTGAGTGCTTTTATTGCAAGGGAAGCGGTCACTGGAAGCGGAACTGCCCTAAGTACTTAGCGGATAAGAAGGCCGGCAAAACAAAAGGTATATGTGATATACATGTAATTGATGTGTACCTTACTAGTGCCCGTAGTAGCTCCTGGGTATTTGATACCGGTGCAGTTGCTCACATTTGTAACTCAAAGCAGGGGCTGCGGAATAAGCGGAAACTGGCAAAGGACGAGGTGACGATGCGCGTCGGGAATGGTTCCAAGGTCAATGTGATCGCCGTCGGCACGCTACCTCTGCATCTCCCTTCGGGATTAGTTTTAAACCTTAATAATTGTTATTTAGTGCCAGCTTTGAGCATGAACATTGTATCGGGATCTCGTTTAATTCGAGATGGCTACTCTTTTAAATCTGAGAATAATGGTTGTTCCATTTTTATGAGAGATATGTTTTATGGTCATGCTCCTATGGTGAATGGTTTATTCCTTATGAATCTCGAACGTGATGCTACACATATTCATAATGTGAGTACCAAAAGAAGTAAGGTTGATAATGATAGTCCCACATACTTGTGGCACTGCCGCCTTGGTCACATAGGTGTCAAACGCATGAAGAAGCTCCATGCTGATGGACTTTTAGAGTCTCTTGATTATGAATCATTTGACACGTGCGAACCATGCCTTATGGGTAAAATGACCAAGACTCCGTTCTCAGGAACAATGGAGCGAGCAACCAACTTATTGGAAATCATACATACTGATGTGTGCGGTCCAATGAGTGTTGAGGCTCGCGGTGGCTATCGTTATGTTCTCACCCTCACTGATGATTTAAGTAGGTATGGGTATATCTACTTAATGAAACACAAGTCTGAAACCTTTGAAAAGTTCAAGGAATTTCAGAGTGAGGTTGAAAATCAACGTGACAGGAAAATCAAGTTTCTACGATCAGATCGTGGAGGAGAATACTTGAGTCACGAGTTTGGGGCACACTTAAGAAAATGTGGAATAGTTTCACAACTCACGCCGCCTGGAACACCTCAGCGTAATGGTGTGTCCGAACGTCGTAATCGCACTCTGTTAGATATGGTGCGATCTATGATGTCTCTTACCGATTTACCGCTTTCTTTTTGGGGCTATGCTTTAGAGACTGCCGCATTCACTTTAAATAGGGCTCCGTCGAAATCCGTTGAGACGACACCGTATGAATTATGGTTTGGGAAGAAACCTAAGCTGTCGTTTCTAAAAGTTTGGGGATGCGATGCTTATGTCAAGAAACTTCAACCTGAAAAGCTCGAACCCAAATCGGAAAAATGCGTCTTCATAGGGTACCCAAAAGAAACTATTGGGTACACCTTCTACCTCAGATCCGAAGGCAAGATCTTTGTTGCCAAGAATGGGTCCTTTCTGGAGAAAGAGTTTCTCTCGAAAGAAGTAAGTGGGAGGAAAGTAGAGCTTGATGAAGTATTACCTCTTGAACCGGAAAATGGCGCAACTCAAGAAAATGTTCCTGAGGTGCCTGCACCGACTAGAGAGGAAGTTAATGATAATGATCAAGATACTTCTGATCAAGCCCCTACTGAAATTCGAAGGTCCACAAGGACACGTTCCGCACCAGAGTGGTACGGCAACCCTGTCTTGGAAATCATGTTGTTAGACAACGGTGAACCTTCGAACTATGAAGAAGCGATGGCGGGACCGGATTCCGACAAATGGCTAGAAGCCATGAAATCCGAGATAGGATCCATGTATGAAAACAAAGTATGGACTTTGACTGACTTGCCCGTTGAGCGGCGAGCCATAGAAAATAAATGGATCTTTAAGAGGAAGACAGACGCGGATGGTAATGTGACCATCTATAAAGCTCGGCTTGTCGCTAAGGGTTATCGACAAGTTCAAGGGGTTGACTACGATGAGACTTTCTCACCGGTAGCGAAGCTGAAGTCCGTCCGAATCATGTTAGCAATTGCCGCATTCTATGATTACGAAATATGGCAAATGGACGTCAAAACGGCATTCCTTAATGGTTTCCTTAAGGAAGAATTGTATATGATGCAGCCGGAAGGTTTTGTCGATCCTAAGAATGCTGACAAAGTGTGCAAGCTCCAACGCTCGATTTATGGGCTGGTGCAAGCATCTCGGAGTTGGAACATTCGCTTTGATGAGATGATCAAAGCGTTTGGGTTTACACAGACTTATGGAGAAGCCTGCGTTTACAAGAAAGTGAGTGGGAGCTCTGTAGCATTTCTCATATTATATGTAGATGACATACTTTTGATGGGAAATGATATAGAACTCTTGGACAGCATCAAGGCCTACTTGAATAAAAGTTTTTCAATGAAGGACCTTGGAGAAGCTGCTTATATATTAGGCATCAAAATCTATAGAGATAGATCAAGACGCCTCATAGGTCTTTCACAAAGCACATACCTTGATAAGATATTGAAGAAGTTCAATATGGATCAATCCAAGAAGGGGTTCTTGCCTGTGTTGCAAGGTATGAAATTGAGCTCAGCTCAATGTCCGACCACGGCAGAAGATATAGAAGAGATGAGCGTCATCCCCTATGCCTCAGCCATAGGTTCTATTATGTATGCCATGCTGTGTACCAGACCTGATGTAAACCTTGCCGTAAGTTTGGTAGGAAGGTACCAAAGTAATCCCGGCAAGGAACACTGGACAGCGGTCAAGAATATCCTGAAGTACCTGAAAAGGACTAAGGAAATGTTTCTCGTTTATGGAGGTGACGAAGAGCTCGTCGTAAAGGGTTACGTCGACGCTAGCTTCGACACAGATCTGGATGACTCTAAGTCACAAACCGGATACGTGTATATTTTGAATGGTGGGGCAGTAAGCTGGTGCAGTTGCAAGCAAAGCGTCGTGGCGGGATCTACATGTGAAGCGGAGTACATGGCAGCCTCGGAGGCAGCACATGAAGCAATATGGGTGAAGGAGTTCATCACCGACCTAGGAGTCATACCCAATGCGTCGGGGCCGATCAAGCTCTTCTGTGACAACACTGGAGCTATTGCACTTGCCAAGGAGCCCAGGTTTCACAAGAAGACAAGGCACATCAAGCGTCGCTTCAACTCCATTCGTGAAAATGTTCAAGATGGAGACATAGAGATTTGTAAAGTACATACGGACCTGAATGTAGCAGATCCGTTGACTAAACCTCTCCCTAGAGCAAAACATGATCAACACCAGAATTCCATGGGTGTTCGATTCATCACAATGTAACTAGATTATTGACTCTAGTGCAAGTGGGAGACTGTTGGAAATATGCCCTAGAGGCAATAATAAAAGCATTATTATTATATTTCCTTGTTCATGATAATTGTCTTTATTCATGCTATAATTGTGTTATCCGGAAATCGTAATACATGTGTGAATAACAGACACCAACATGTCCCTAGTGAGCCTCTAGTTGACTAGCTCGTTGATCAACAGATAGTCATGGTTTCCTGACTATGGACACTGGATGTCATTGATAACGAGATCACATCATTAGGAGAATGATGTGATGGACAAGACCCAATCCTAAACATAGCACAAGATCGTATAGTTCGTTTGCTAGAGTTTTGCAATGTCAAAGTATCTTTTCCTTAGACCATGAGATCGTGTAACTCCCGGATACCGTAGGAGTGCTTTGGGTATGCCAAACGTCACAACGTAACTGGGTGACTATAAAGGTAGACTACGGGTATCTCCGAAAGTGTCTGTTGGGTGACATGGATCAAGACTGGGATTTGTCACTCCGTATGACGGAGAGGTATCACTGGGCCCACTCGGTAATGCATCATCATAATGAGCTCAGAGTGACCAAGTGTCTGGTCACGGGATCATGCATTACGGTACGAGTAAAGTGACTTGCCGGTAACGAGATTGAACGAGGTATTGGGATACCGACGATCGAATCTCGGGCAAGTAACATATCGATAGACAAAGGGAATAGCGTACGGGGTTGATAGAATCCTCGACATCGTGGTTCATCCGATGAGATCATCGTGGAGCATGTGGGAGCCAACATGGGTATCCAGATCCCGCTGTTGGTTATTGACCGGAGAGTCGTCTCGGTCATGTCTGCTTGTCTCTCGAACCCGTAGGGTCTACACACTTAAGGTTCGGTTACGCTAGGGTTGTAGGGATATGTATATGCAGTAACCCGAATGTTGTTCGGAGTCCCGGATGAGATCCCGGACGTCACGAGGAGTTCCGGAATGGTCCGGAGGTAAAGATTTATATATGGGAAGTCCTGTTTCGGGCATCGGGACAAGTTTCGGGGTTATCGGTATTGTACCGGGACCACCGGAAGGGTCCCGGGGGTCCACCGGGTGGGTCCACCTGTCCCGGGGGGCCACATGGGCTGTAAGGGGGTGCGCCTTGGCCTAATGGGCCAAGGGCACCAGCCCCACATAGGCCCATGCGCCTAGGGTTTAAGGGGGAAAGAGTCCTAGGAGGGGAAGGCACCTCCTAGGTGCCTTGGGGGGGAGGGAAACCCCCCTTGGCCGCCGCACCCCCTAGGAGATTGGATCTCCTAGGGCCGGCCACCCCCCCTTGGCCCTCCTATATATAGTGGGGGAGAGGAGGGACTTCATACCTGAACGCCTCGGCCTTTGGTTGCCTCCTTCTCCCTCCCCAACACCTCCTCAACCTCCATAGTGCTTAGCGAAGCTCTGCCGGAGTACTGCAGCTCCATCAACACCACGCCGTCGTGCTGCTGCTGGTGCCATCTCCCTCAACCTCTCCTCCCTCCCTTGCTGGATCAAGAAGGAGGAGACGTGGCTGTTCCGTACGTGTGTTGAACGCGGAGGTGCCGTCCGTTCGGCGCTGGTCATCGGTGATTTGGATCACGTCGAGTACGACTACATCATCACCGTTCTTTTGAACGCTTCCGCTCGCGATCTACAAAGGTATGTAGATGCATCTAATCACTCGTTGCTAGATGAACTCCTAGATGATCTTGGTGAAACGAGTAGGAAAATTTTTGTTTTCTGCAACGTTCCCCAACATCTAGTTGACCAGCTCGTTGATCAATAGATGGTTACGGTTTCCTGACCATGGACATTGGATGTTATTGATAACGGGATCACATCATTAGGAGAATGATGTGATGGACAAAGACCCAATCCTAAGCCTAGCACAAGATCATGTAGTTCATATGCTAAAGCTTTTCTAATGTCAAGTATCATTTCCTTAGACCATGAGATTGTGCAACTCCCGGATACTGTAGGAGTGCTTTGGGTGTGCCAAACATCACAACGTAACTGGGTGGCTATAAAGGTACACTACAGGTATCTCCGAAAGTGTCTGTTGGGTTGGCACGAATCGAGACTGGGATTTGTCACTCCGTGTAAACGGAGAGGTATCTCTGGGCCCACTCGGTAGGACATCATCATAATGTGCACAATGTGATCAAGGAGTTGATCACGGGATGATGTGTTACGGAACGAGTAAAAGAGACTTGCCGGTAACGAGATTGAACAAGGTATCGGGATACCGATGATCGAATCTCGGGCAAGTATCGTACCGCTAGACAAAGGGAATTGTATACGGGATTGATTAAGTCCTTGACATCGTGGTTCATCCGATGAGATCATCGTGGAACATGTGGGAGCCAACATGGGTATCCAGATCCAGCTATTGGTTATTGACCGGAGAGTCATCTCGGTCATGTCTACATGTCTCTCGAACCCGTAGGGTCTACACACTTAAGGTTCGGTGACGCTAGGGTTATAGAGATATTAGTATGCGGTAACCCGAAAGTTGTTCGGAGTCCCGGATGAGATCCCGGACGTCACGAGGAGTTCCGAAATGGTCCGGAGGTAAAGATTTATATATGGGAAGTCTTGTTTTGGTCGCCGGAAAAGTTTCGCGCATTATCGGTATTGTACCGGGAGTGCCGAAAGGGGTCCGGGGGTCCACCAAGGGGGTCCACCTGCCCCGGGGGGGCACATGGGCTGTAGGGGTGTGCGCCTTGGCCTATATGGGCCAAGGGCACCAGCCGCAAGAGGCCCATGCGCCAAGAGATAAGGGAAAGAAAGAGTCCTAAAGGGGGAAGGCACCTCCTAGGTGCCTTGGGGAGGATGGACTCCTCCCTCGCCGCACCCTTCCTTGGAGGAAGGGCCAAGGCTGCACCCCCCCCCTTTCCCTTGGCCCTATATATAGTGGGGGGAAGGGAGGGCAGCCGCACCTAAGCCCTGGCGCCTCCCTCTCCCTCCCATGACACATCTCCCTCCTCCCGCAGTGCTTGGCGAAGCCCTGTTGGAATCCCGCTACTTCCACCACCACGCCGTCGTGCTGCTGGATCTCCATCAACCTCTCCTCCCCCCTTGCTGGATCAAGAAGGAGGAGACGTCGCTGCTCTGTACGTGTGTTGAACGCGTAGGTGCCATCCGTTCGGCGCTAGGATCATCGGCGATTTGGATCACGACGAGTATGACTCCATCAACCCCGTTCTCTTGAACACTTCCGCGCGCGATCTACAAGGGTATGTAGATCCACTCCTCCCTCGTTGCTAGATGACTCCATAGATAGATCTTGGTGACACGTAGGAAAATTTTGAATTTATGCTACGTTCCCCAACAGTCTCGTTGTTTCTCAACGACACCGATGGTCTATTAGGAGAGGGTGAACAAGCTAGCTACGGTGACCTAATGCCGGTGCAAGAAGAAGAACATGAGGAAGGCTCCGGTGACCCAATGCCGGTGCAAGAACGAGACCATGATGACGGCTTCGGTGACCGAACCGAGTCCGGCCAGGTATATATATTAGTTAAGCCTGTGCTGACTAACTGATTGATGCATTCATTGTTTTGGTATGTACACATATTAATTAAGTCTTTGTTCTTTTTTCTAGCCCTCTAGATCGAGAACAACTTCGGTAAAGAGATGAGGCCCGAAGAAAAAGTTGAGCTCGGATGAAAAGTTTGAGATCATAGCAATCGCGCCCGACGGCCAACCGATTGAACCCCTCCGGACAAAGAGCGCATTTGTTGCTCAGTGCGGGGTTCTGGTTAGGGACAAGATCCCGATAAGCATCCAGCAATGGTTTAAGCCGGCTACAGAAGACCCTGAGGTGTCTTATGTCAATGATATGCAGAAAAATGATCTTTGGACTGAGCTGAAGTCAAATTTCACCCTACCGCCAGAGGATAATCCAGAGAACCCAGTTAAAGAGCAATTAATCAAGTCTTTTGCTCTTAAGAGGATGGCAGAACTATTCAGGAGGTGGAAGAAAGAGCTGAATAAGTTTGTCGAAAATAATGAGACACCAGAATTCAAGGGCAAATATGAGAAGATCAGAGATCACTGGCCCGCATTTGTGGCCCACAAGAAATCGGAAAAGAGTAAGAAGATGTTGGCGACAAACAAGCAAAATGCTGCAAAGAAGATGCTTCACCATCGCACGGGGTCAGGTGGCTACCTCGTAGCCCGGCCTAAGTGGTCCAAGACTGAGAATGATCTGGTTGATAAAGGGATCGAACCAGAGACAATTAGCTGGCCAGACCGTTGCCGGACTTGGTTCTTCGGGGCTGGCAGAACCTTGGACCCTGTAACAGGGAAATGCATTTGGACGAACGATCAAATGGACATACCAGTCAGGAAGCTTAAGCAGTATATCGAAGCAGCGCAGCAAGGGAAGTTCTTTCCAGACAGAGAGAACGACGAGCTCATAATGGCCCTCGGGAATCCTGAGCACCCTGGACGGACACGAGGCACGCCAGGCTCCATTCAGTGGAAGGTTGGGTTTCCGGACACAGGCGGTTACAAATCCCATGAGAGGAGGAAAAAAATGCAGCAGACCCAAATGCAGGCGCTGCAAGCAAGGGTAGACGCGATAGAGGAACGAGAAGCAAATCGCAGCAAACATACTGCCGAAGCCTCCCCCGAAGCTACCCCGCCATCTCAGCGCAGAAGCAGCGTGGTTTCCACCGAGCTGCTTCAGCCGGAGCATGCCTTGATGGCTCCTGCCAGCTATCCCGTGGATGCTATCACGGAGTCTCAAAATTGCCACCTTATGGCGCAATGGATGAATTTGAAGGTCAAGGCGGCTGTTGGCTCTGTTTATCCTACTGAACCCGGCACAAGTTTTCACTGTCGGCCGATTCCAGAAGGATATGCTAGGGTGATGGTGGATGAAATAACAGAGGGATTTGAGGACCTCCAGCTTGACCACCCTACCGGTGAAGGGAAGACTCGGCTGGGGTCTGCTCTGAAGACTCCATGCCTATGGCGGAAGGAGCTCATCAACCTTCCGAACTGGACGCCTCCGCCTCCTCCTCCGGTGAGTCAGGGCACTCCGCCTCCTCCACCGCCTCCTCCTCCGGCGAGTGACGATCAGGGCCCTCGGCCGGCTCCTTCTCCGACGATGATGTTGATGATTACCTGCCCGACGATGTACATTATGATCCCATGGAGGTGCAGATACACAGATACGAGTACGGGAAGCCTCTCGTCAAAGATGAAAAATCTTTAACAAAGATGATGCGAAGATTACATGATTGGTACTTGAAAATCTGCAGAGAGTCTGGGGGGAGGAGTACTTTGTATGCGAGAGTTAAACCGGAGCATGACCTCGTTGGAATTGAACTGTTGCCTATTCCATTTGAGGAGTTCTATCAGTTTTTCAATCAATTGGCCCTCGATAAAACAACGATCACCTGCTACTGTCTGTAAGTACTACTACTTCTGTCATTAAGTCTCTTTATATAGCTCATCTCTTTCATTGCATGTATTTATAATTATCCTCACTATATTATGCAGAATGAAGATCGCCGAATTGAAGAAAAGTCAAATCGGTGATATTGGGTTCGTTAACACATATCTCATAGATGCAACTGAGGTTCAACATCGTCCCGGAGATACCGAGGCCAACTTGCTACGATCATTCAAAAAAAATGAAAACAAAGATATAATACTCTTTCCTTACAACTTCAAGTGAGTGTTACTGTCTTGTGCATATTCGGTTTCTCTTATATATTAGTCCAGGTTATAGTAATGTAATTGATGAGTTATGCATGCATGTGCAGTTTCCACTATATTCTCCTAGAGATTAGGCTTGAGCAGGGAGTAGTAACCGTCTTGGACTCTAAACGAAAAGATCCCCAGGAGTATGCGGGCATGACTGAAATCCTCAAGAAGTAAGTTAAATCGATCATTATCCACCATATCAGCAACTTTGTTCATTTCCTGATATCAAGTAATCGTTTTCTTTGTCCGGCAGGGTTTGGAGAAAATTCACCAGAAAAGTTCTGGGACTGCCGAAGGAGCTGGAATTTAGACACCCGAAAGTAAGTACTATAGTAGCATGTTCCGCGCATCTCCTAGTGATTCAAGCGCTAGTTTTATCAATACCATTTAGCGTTCTTGCTTATCAGTTTGATTGACCTCTATTTCTTGTAAAGTGGTTGTGGCAGGAAAAAGGGAATGATTTCTGTGGATATTACGTCTGCGAGTCCATCCGCCACACGACCTGTGAGTGGGGCGGGTACTCTGACGAACAATATGAAGTACATAAATAACAACATTCACAATTTTATTTTATTACCATCATTTGTATTGAGTTTCATTCATTCATATATATATGTATTGACCCCCTTCTTCAAATTAGATGTTTCGGAAGCGGGATGAACTCCTAGCACCAGCTCGCATGCGAGCAATTCAAGAGGAATTGGCGGCATTCTTTCTTGACCATGTGATCGCTGAAGACGGAGAATACTATGTGGACCATGAGTCCGTATGATTATATTTGTAAGAGATAATTATTGTATATATGTAGCCGGTAGTGTCGGATAGATATACGAGAACTTGTTATTCGACCAATCTCTCGGAGAAGGAGAGGTGGTCGATATCATTTCTCTCTGTATGCATATATGTTCATGACGATCTTCTGTTTCCTTCGTTTGCTTACTAGCTAACTAGCGTGTCTAGTCCTCTCTATACGTATGTATAGTACGTAGAGTCGACCAAGCACGGACATAAGAGAGGACACTTCTCTCTATTAATTATAGCTAGCTAACACAATATATGAAACACCTAAATTAACCCCCCAAAACCCCCAAACCCCCCCCCCCCCCCCCTTCAAAAAAAAAACAAAAACCCCAACCGCAGAAATGCTGACGCGTGGATGGCTATTGGTCCCGGTTGGTGCCACCAACCGGGACCAAAGGGTCTCCTGCCTGGGCTCCGCGCACAGGCCACGTGGAGGCCCATCAGTCCCGGTTCTGGATTGAACCGGGATTAAAGTTACAGGGCATTAGTACCGACACTTTAGTCCCGGTTCAGGAACCGGGACTAAAGGCCCTTACGAACCGGGACAACAGACCCTTTTTCTACCGGTGGCTCCAACTCCAAGAGGGTCAAGAGGGTCGAGGACGGGATGCGCCTGCTCAAAGATGACGTTGAAAAGATGGGCTCCTACCTTGATCAGCTGTCAGAGGTGGAGGACCCTCCCCTGGCGGCCAATTGCTGGATTACATTGACAGCTTAATATTTGTGCGGCCTGAGCATCCCTCCCTTGTTCCCAACAACATCAAGACCATCTGGTCCGGCCTCAAATTCAGACTCTGCCTCAAATTCCTCGGTCATGCCAAGACCCCCAAGACTCAGGTTGTTATTATTGCGGAAACGCTATCAGAATTCAGGATGTATGTCCAGGAGGCAATCGAACGGCACCAGAGATACAGTCTTCATTCTTGCAACGCATTGAAGCGTAGGCTTGTGCCCGTTGGCCCTACGCTTCCAATTCCAACACAGTATGATGACGAAGCATCGCACATCGTGATCGATGGTTGGATGAATAACTTTATCAACTCATTGGTGGCTGACGTTGGGGAGGATCAACAGCAGTACGAGCAGCAGCTCAAGGTAAAATCTATTCGTGGACCTTCATGTCTTGGTAAAACTACACTTGCCAAAGTGTTGTACAGCAGAATTGGGAAGCAATATCATTGTCGTGCTTTCATTCGGGTGTCCAAGAAACCCGATAGGATTTTCTGTGACATTCTCTCGCAATTCCAGCTTCCGGACCCCCCACAGGATTTTAAGGAGACTGACCTCATTGATAATATCGAGAAATATCTACGAAACAAAAGGTACAACTATTTTTACTACTACAAAATGTCGCGATAAAACCCTAATTAATATGCCCCCTCAATTTTGTCATGTTGCAGGTATCTGATTATTATTGATGATTTGTGGGAAACATCAGTATGGGATATAATTAATCAAGCTTTTCCCAAGGGTAGTCAAGGCAGCAGAATAGTAACAACTACACAGATCGAAGACGTTGCAATAGCATGTTGTTGTTATCAGTCAGAGCATGTCTTTGAAATGAAACCTCTGGATGATGATCACTCAAAAAAGCTATTTTTTAACAGACTCTTTGGCTCTGAAAGTGATTGTCCTGAAGAACTGAAACAAGTTTGTGATGAAATTGCTGAAATTTGTGATGGTTTGCCGCTAGCCACAATTAGCATAGCTAGTCTTCTACTAAGCCAGCCTGTCATGTCAAATGATCTCTTCACAACATCCATCAGTCGTTAATCACTTGCTTCTCTGCGGTGCCTACTTCTGAAAGAACTAGAGAAGCACTGAATCTGAGCTATAATAATCTTCCTCGTTATTTGAAGACATGCCTGCTCTACCTTATTATGTATCCAGAGGGCTACACATTCTTAAAAGATGATTTGGTGAAGCAATGGGTGGCAGAAGGTCTGATCTATACAACAGAAGGGCAAGACAGTGAGAAAGTTGCAGAAAGTTATGTCTACCAACTTATTGGTAGAAGCTTCATCCAGCCGATATGTGTCAACTACAACAATGAGGTGCTGTCCTGTCAAGTGCATGACATGGTACATGATCTTATTACACACAAGTCTGCAGAAGAGAATTTCATCATGGCAATAGACTACAGCTGTCAAAAGAATGTGTCACTTTCTCACAAGGCCCGTCGACTCTCACTCGTCTTTGGGGACGCAAGGTATGCCAAGACACCAGCAAACATCAGAAAATCGCAAGTTCGGTCAGTTAGATTTTCTGGATTGCTTGAGTCTATGCCTTGTCTTACAGAGTTCAAACTTCTTCGTGTCCTAAACCTTCAACTATCTGGTCAAGGCCGCCATGATGATGATATAGCAGACCTCATCGGGATTTCAGAGATGTTTCAACTGAGATATTTGAAGATTGCATGTGATGTCTGCATCAGACTGCTGAGCCATGTTCTACAGTACTTGGGAACACTGGATATTACGGATGCAAGATTTGCTCCTGTTCCATGGGATGTCAATTTCCCACGCTTGCTGCACTTACACTTTAGTCTTCCTGTCGAGAGAGATCTGTTCGGTTGGATAGATGGAACAAGGTCCCCCAGTCTAATGAGCCTTGGCAAGCTAAGTTACCTGAAGGAGCTTCATCTTACCATTTCTTCACTGTCTACTCTCCAGCATGTGGCGAAGAACATGGAATCTCTGGGTTATTTACTCGGGGGTCATGGCAACCTGAAAACCATAGCAGTAGCTCATGCCTCATCAGTTAAAAATACCATGGCTTTAAAAACAGACATTTTGTGGGATTCCATGGAACCTCCCCCCCTTCTTCACAGATTTGAATTATCGCCGCACTGCAGCTGTATATTCTCACTGGTGCCTTCATGGGTTGGTAAACTTGGCAACCTATGCATTTTGAAGATTGCAGTGAGGGAACTGACGATGAATTCTGTCGATATTCTCAGAGGATTACCTGCCCTGACTGCTCTATCGCTGTATGTGGAGACGCCGCCTGATGACAATATCATCTTTGATAAGGCCGGGTTCTCAGTTCTCAAGTACTTCAAGTTTACTTTCATGCGGGGTATGGCTTGGGTAAAATTTGAGGCGGATGCAATGCCTAATCTCTGGAAGCTCAAGCTAGTTTCCAAGGCCATCCCCCCAATGGACCATCCCCAGTGGAGAACATATGGACATGGTACAGCATTAATCAGCATCTATTATATGCCAGGCCTTAGAGAGATCTTCACGAAATTTGGGGGTGCAGCTGCTGATCTGGAGTATGTCTCGAGGATTGGCGTAGCTAGTAATCATCCAAGCAATCCTATAATTGACGTGCAATTAGTGGATTCTGGTTCCTATGTTGATGAAAGCACCGAGACTGAAATAACAAGCACATATGAGATTTTGGAGGAAAAACCAGATGAGATAATTAAATCTGGTTCTGGGAATACTAGTCTAGGTCCGTGATTAAGCCTTTGTATTCAGGTGCTATAAATAAACTGATAATCAATCTGGCGGAGCAGAAATTGGTGTCCTAGCTTTCGCTTGCATAGAGGAAATGGTAAGACCCATGCATAGATCAGTTTGTGAAGTACCCTAGTGGGGGAAATATCTTTTCTTGTAAGGCGTATTGTCGTTAACCCGTCAGCCTTGGCATTCTTGTAATTCACAACTGTAGCTTGAGAAGAATGTTTTTTCTCAATGTTATTACAATACACATATTCCGCGTTGTGACCTAATACACTAACTTGTTCCAATGTTTGTGTTAGTGCAAAGGAGCATACAAGGTCTCACTCTACCGCTAATTGGGAGAATGAATAGCTGAACGGCATTATCACCTGCATGTAATTGTTCGTGTGAACTGTTACATTCTTGATAACATATGTTCCTTATCTGCTTTTTCCAAGCGGCGACGTGTTTAATGGTGTCTGTAGAGCGACGGACGGGTGGTGTTCGCACGCGTGCACCGGAGTAGGTTCCTCGGTAACCACGTATGTTTAATACAGCGAGGCGGACGACCGGGTGCCGTTTGAATGTGGAGAGCAAACGCGTGCATCTGGAAGCGACCTGGTTGGCGATCTCAGCCGGCGCGCCGCTTTCAATGCTGGCTTGAGTTAGAGGTCGTGCCCGCTCTGGGCTGGCATGAATGTGGCGCGACGCTCTGGAGTGGTGCTGGCCGCTTCGGGTGGCAAAGGGAGAAAGCGCGGGAGAGGGTTTTGGCTGGGTCATGCTTGCCGGACGCACGCACGACAGTCTTCCGGACGACCCAGTTTACTTACGGTAGACAGGAAAAAGGATCTCCGGATCAGACCGCAGATGAATACTGGATTGCGTTGGATGACAAAACTCGTCCGAACAGATGCGGGTGGTTTGAGGGTCCGTGATGAAGATGCCCTTATAAAAAAAAGAGAAAGAAAAGACAGAGATCTAGTATTTTACTCACTCAGTAACTTAACATAAGATGTTTTTTTGACAATTACAATATCTCAAAAAACTTCTTATGAGCTGCAGAGTGAGTATTATTTTAGTACTAGTAGACAAGAGTAACCTTGGTCCTCTGCTTCGATCTTAGGTGACGACCTGAGCAGAGGAGTCGAGAGAACAGAGGCCACCAAACGACGCGCGAGAGGAGGATGGATGGCTCTCCCGGCGGCATCCCGCCTTCGGCGTCCTTTCTCGGGTGGCAGAGCTTGAGTCATGGTGGCTTGATTTGTGTAAGTGATCTTTAGTCTGTACCTCGCTAGGGTTTCTAATGATTCTTTCTGATGGAGCATCAAATACGGGGTATTATTGTGTATCCATTGCTCCAAAAATTAGGGAAGCAGCCGTGTCGAGGAGCAAACCAAATTAATAGGAGGAGATTTGGGGATAACGAGTGCTTTCTATCAGCGGACATCCTGTAACTTAGTGTTTTCACCTCTGACTGAAACAATCCTTTTTACTGTCCGTATTTAGGAAGAAACCCCCATCCCAAATTCACATGTACAATCCCCCGTTATATAGAACCAAACAAAGGATTGGGGAGTAAAATGCAACATCCTGTGCCTATACCATCATCAGAAGACGAGCCCCCGTAGCCGTAGCAGTCTGGCACGTCCAGCACCTTAGAATCCACCTTCAGCGCATCAGAAATTGACAGTGCAGTGTCCAAAGGCTCCACACAAGACAGACCAGCTGCCGAAGCAACGGAAGGTACAGCTACTTAAAAACACCAAACCCCAACCTGATGATACTCAAAGCACAGCTCATCTCTGTGCCGAGCAAGATTAACCCGGCCAAGGCACCAACAGCCACTGTCAACTTCTTTGCCGAAAGACACCAATTGCCAGCAGCGACGACAATCTTGCACGCATGCGCTGTTTCTTCTGAAGGCCTTGTTTATTTAAACAAGTCCAGACGATAAGCACTATGGCACTTTGAAAAACAAAGCAAACTTATTCTTGAAGGCAACAACATTTCTTGCTTCACATATACTGTGCACGCTGTCAGCTCATTTCTAGCTATAAATACATTTTTATCTCTAGCAGCTTCCATATCCATAATCACTAGCATATCATGAAAATGACCTCATGTGCATCGAGGAGAAAGTTATCAGAAGTACTTCAATGGACTCCCATTGTTACACCCTGTAACCTGCTCTGTACTGTGTGTTTTATCCTCTGTCAATGAATATCAACAGCTCTCCTGTTGGATTTTACGAAACTCTTTAAGAAAAGTGCCTGAAGAAACATCCAACACATTCTGAGTTGAAACTAGCTAAATATTCGTGCATTGCTACAGAAGTTGACTGCTCATGCATTGCGAGTGAAGGTTTTCCTAATGACATAAGTTGTTTGAACAACTTTTCTCATCGTAGTCACTAATTTTGTGCAAATATTTTTTTTCTCAAAATAAGGATCAATCGACTCATCTAACCGTAAGATCTTGATGCACTCTCTACTATACATACAATGTATTTTTTTCTGAGGTAAAAATGTATGATAGTTGCATTAATCAATCTCTTGGCAACTCGAGAGGTAACCTCTGACTCAAGGGTGAAGGGACGGTCAATAACTAGGACAATGATATAATCTTTTAACTATTATAAGAGTATATTAACATTTGATAAATTATTGGCATCACTCTTTAAGTCTATATATAGTATCAGTAAACCCTCGGTGGTGGTGGCTGGCTGGTTGCTGTTGAGCTCGCTAGTGACACCCTCATTTTTCCTTCTCCTCATTCTTTTGCCGTCCGGCTCCGTGTTGTTTCTCCTCCTCGTCCACAACTCCTCCTTCCGTTTGGATCGGGTGGAGCATCGATTGGATCCAACGGTAACACCATCCGTCTCGAGTCAATGGGAAGCCGACCCGCATCACGTGCCTCACTGCTAGCTGTAGTAAAACAATGCACCGCCCCTGCAGCTTTGCAAACAGGGACATAAGTTTAACAACTGGCAAAGCAGGTTGCCAGGCACGACAAGATGGTGTGTTTCCTGATGCTTGCTTGCTTAAAAGACTTTTTTTTAAACTAAACCCCAAAATGCATGCTGGAGCTAGCCACTAGGGAAGGGCAACCACTATCTTGTGTACTCTGCACACTGGCTGAGCGTGAGCTCCACGCATGGATTTCATATTTTTCTCCCCTCCCAAGATTGCATCTGAGGCTTGGCATGCCACACCAAGATCGAGGCGTGCTGGAACTACCCGGTACAAACTGCTGACACCCAAAAGGCCCACAAGGTAGCCACTGTGATCTTTTGCTGGCTACTAAAGCGGAACACATTTTATGTGTACATTCGAGTTTTGGCTTGTGTCTGCATTGCAGTGCTTAGTTGTAGGTTAGTTATATGATAGTTCCGGTAAAATTATTTCTGGCAACTTAAGAGGTAACTTCGGCGTATCAAGGGATAGCGACCAACTCAGGTATTTATATATTGTTGTAGTTGGAGTACATTAACTTTTCATAATTTTCACCATGATTTGTTGATCGACAATCACTCGGGTTTCGCTTTCGAGCATATGTTCCGGTATTTCTTTTTCCTGTTGAAGACTGTTAAAATTATAAAAAACATCTTTTAGAAACAAAGTTTATAACATAGATTGCTCACACCACATCGTTCACATTTTGTACCTCCTGCCGGCCGCGATATCATCCCAAGGAGGCATCACTCTAAATCCGCATTGGCATGGCCCAGTTAAGCCCTAGGGGGTGGCCAGTTGCCATTGTGCTTGCAGGCCACCAACTCATTTCACTAGTAGAAAACAGGGCTATGGTCCAGGCCGGCTCAGCCCATTAGTCCCGATTCAGTCTAAAACCTGGACCAATGTGGGCATTGGTCCCGGTTCGTGAGCCCAGGGGGCCGGCCGGGCCACATGGGCCATTGGTCCCGGTTCGTCTGGACCTTTTGGTCCCGGTTGGTGGGACAAACCGGGACCAATGGGCCTCGCTCCTGGCCCACCACCATTGGTCCCGGTTGGTGGCTTGAACCGGGACCAAAGGCTCCCCTTTAGTCCCGGTTCATGCCACCAACCGGGACCAATGAGGTGCCTATATATACCCCCTCGCGCAAGAGCAGAGCACAGTGCTTTGTTTTTTCTGGCCGAGGGGGAGAGGGCTTTGTGGTGCTCTAGCTCACCTCCTATGCACATGAGGTGTTTGATGGAATGCCCGAGCCACACTACTTAAGCTTTCTCCTCTCGAAGCTCGACCTCCAAGCTCCATTTTCCTCGAGATTTGTCTAGATTTAGCGGTCCGTCACGCCCCGTCCCCATCTTCACCGCCGTCGATCACCCGCGCCGATCTCATCACCGACACCACCGTGGTGAGCCTCTTGTTCTTATCTTCTTTCTGAAAGGAAAAATATTCTTACTTGTATGTTTAGATAGATACTTGTATCATTTTCTTACATTTATTATTGCATCTTATATAGTGTGATGGTTTTGGTATCCGCCCCCGTCGGCCCTCGTCCTGTCTATGATTCGGATTTGGTATGTATATTATCTTTATAACTATTGGTTCATTTATTGTTTATGAAAATTATGCCGACCAACGTGACATAGATTTTATTTATCTAGGATGTATGTGAATCAGAAATGCCAACCGACCCTATTGTCGAGAGGTTAAATTTAGTTGAAGAAGAAAACAATTTGTTGAAGGAAAAAATAAAAAAAATTGAGGAGGAGAAGATGATATTGGAGTTGCATGTTGCGGATGTCGTCGATGATCACAAGATCAAGATGGATGCAATGCGCTTGAAGATTAGAAAGATTAGAAAATATGCCATTCATACTGAGGCTTGGTATCATTATGCCGTTGGATCAATTGTTACCTTGGTTGCAATTATGATCGCATTTGTTTTCGCATTGAAATGTTTTACATAGTTTCAATGTATGGTTTAATTAATTAGATGCTCTGGAGAGCTATATGTTGTTAGATGAGAACTATGTATGCACTTTGGTTTTAATGTTTTTTTTGTTCATAGATGATAGATGATCAAATGATGTTTTTTTTTGTTCATAGATGATCATATGATTTTTTTAGGTTATTTTCATTTGTAGAAATTTTTGTTCATATATGGATATTTAGGGGGTCGAGGGTCGAGAACTAGTTTAGGGGGTCGAGGGTCAAGAACGTCGGACATTCATGAGAGAGGCGGGGAAGAAGGGGAAGAAGAGGGAGAAGAAGAGGAGAGGAAGAAGAGGATAAAAAAGATCCCCTGTATTATTTCTTCTCTTCTTTTTTCTTCTTCTTCCTCTTATTTTTTTATCGGGAACGAGGGTCGTCGAGGGGTCGAGGGGGGGGGGGGGGGCGGCGAACATTCATGAGAGAGGCGGGGAAGAGGGAGAAGAAGAGGAGAGGAAGAAGAGGAAAAAAAGAAGAGGAAGAAGAAGAATAAAAAGAGGAGAAGAAAGAATAGAGGAGAAGAAGTTCTTCTCCTCTATTCTTTCTTCTCTTCTTTTTTCTTCTTCTTCTTTTTTTTATCGGGAACGAGGGCATGTCGAGAGTGTCGTCGAGCGGTCGGGAAACTAGGGCTTACCCGAAGAAGGAGAAGAAGAGAAGAGGAAGAAGAGGAGAAAAAAAAGAAAAGGAAAAAAAGAGGAAGAAGAAGAAAAAAAAGAGGAGAAGAAGAAGGAATAGAGGAGAAGACTTTGTCAGTTCTTCTTCTCCTCTAGCTATTCCTTTCTTCTTCTCCTCTTTTTTCTTCTTCTTCTTCTTCTTCTTCTTCTTCTTCTTCTTCTTCTTCTTCTTAATTTTTATCGGGGGTTCGAGGGTTCGAGGGGTCGAGGATCGCCGAGGGGTCGAGAGAGGTTTCCTAGTGTCAAAGTATTGAAGAAATCCATGCCTTCATCATTAGCCGGAAGTAACCAGGGCATGTTGGTACGAAGTTCTGCAAAGTTGTTCTAGAATGGAGTCCTCGATAGAATAATCCGCCTTTTGTTACGAATTCAGCAAAGGCCTTCCAAATAGCGATATTCGGAAGGCTCTTGCTGAACTTTGTACCAAAAAGCAAATTATCCTATCTGGGACTCCGTTCCAGAACAACTTTGAAGAGCTTCGTACCATCATGCACATGTTACTTTCGCCTAATGATGAAGACATGGTTTTGTTGAATCCTTTGACACTATGCAACCTCCCGACCCCTCGGCGATCCTCTCGAACATGAGAGGAAGAAGAGGGTCGTCTAGGGGTCGAGGGTTCCAGGGTCGTCGAGGGTTCGAGGGGTCGAGGATCGCCGAGGGGTCGAGAGAGGTCTCCTAGTGTCAAAGTATTGAAGAAATCCATGCCTTCATCATTAGCCGGAAGTAACCAGGGCATGTTGGTACGAAGTTCTGCAAAGTTGTTCTGGAATGGAGTCCCGGATAGAATAATCCGCCTTTTGGTACGAATTCGGCAAAGGCCTTCCAAATAGCGATATTCGGAAGGCTCTTTCTGAACTTTGTACCAAAAAGCGAATTATCCTATCTGGGACTCCGTTCCAGAACAACTTTGAAGAGCTTCGTACCATCATGCACATGTTACTTTCGCCTAATGATGAAGACATGGTTTTGTTGAATCCTTTGACACTAGGCAACCTCCCGACCCCTCGGCGATCCTCTCGAACATGAGAGGAAGAAGAGGATAAAAAAAGAAGAGGAAGAAGAAAAAAAAGAGGAGAAGAAAGAATAGAGGAGTTCTTCTCCTCTATTCTTTCTTCTCCTCTTTTTTTCCTTCTTCTTCCTCTTTTTTTTATCGGGAACGAGGGTCGTCGAGGGACATAGATGTAGTGTCGTCGTTGTCGATATATACCCCCTCCCGATAGCTTACTATGATTAGGTAGCTAGTTCTACGTTTGGCACTAATATATCCATCTGTCATGTTTGAATAATAATTGCCATGTTGTAAATATTTGTAGAAACTATGGACACCGCCCTAGACGAAGCAATAAAAGAAGCATTGTTGAGGGACATAATCGCAGAAGGAAGTGATGCCATCTCGTTGTTTCTCAACGAAACCAATGGTCTGGAAGGAGAGGGTGAACAAGCTGGCTACGGTGACCTAATGCCGGTGCAAGAAGAAGAACATGAGGACGGCTCCGGTGACCCAATGCCGGTGCAAGAAGGAGACCGTGATGACGGCTCCGGTGACCGAACCGAGTCCGGCCAGGTATATATATTAGTTAAGCCTATGCTGACTAGCTGATTGATGCATTCATTGTTTTGGTATGTACACATATTAATTAAGTCTTTGTTCTTTTTTCTAGCCCTCCGGATCGAGCACAACTTCGGTAAAGAGACGAGGCCCGAAGAAAAAGTTGAGCTCTGATGAAAAGTTTGAGATCATAGCAATCGCGCCCGACGGCCAACCTATTGAACCCCTCCGGACAAAGAGCGCATTTGTTGCTCAGTGTGGGGTTCTGGTTAGGGACAAGATCCCGATAAGTATCCAGCAATGGTTTAAGCCGGCTACAGAAGACCCTGAGGTGTCTTATGTCAATGATATGCAGAAAAATGATCTTTGGACTGAGCTGAAGTCAAATTTCACCCTACCGCCTGAGGATAATCCAGAGAACCCAGTTAAAGAGAAATTAATCAAGTCTTTTGCTCTGAAGAGGATGGCGGAACTATTCAGGAGGTGGAAGAAAGAGCTGAATAAGTTTGTCGAAAATAATGAGACACCAGAATTCAAGGGCAGATATGAGAAGATCAGAGATCACTGGCCCCCATTTGTGGCCCACAAGACATCAGAAAAGAGTAAGAAGATGTCGACGACAAACAAGCAAAATGCTGCGAAGAAGAAGCTTCACCATCGTACGGGGTCAGGTGGCTACCTTGTAGCCCGGACTAAGTGGTCCAAGACTGAGAATGATCTGGTTCACAAAGGGATCGAACCAGAGACAATTAACTGGCCAGACCGTTGCCGGACTTGGTTCTTCGGGGCTGGCGGAACCCTGGACCCTGTAACAGGGAAGTGCATTTGGACGAACGATCAAATGGACATACCAGTCAGTAAGCTTAAGCAGTATATCGAAGCAGCGCAGGAAGGGACGTTCTTTCCAGACAGAGAGAACGACGAGCTCACAATGGCCCTCGGGAATCCTGAGCACCCTGGACGGACACGAGGCACGCCAGGCTCCATTCCGTGGAAGGTTGGGTTTCCGGACGCAGGCGGTTACAAATCCCATGAGAGGAGGAAAAAAGTGCAGCAGACCCAAATACAGGCGCTGCAAGCAAGGGTAGACGCGATAGAGGAACGAGAAGCAAATCGCAGCAAACATACTGCCGAAGCCTCCCCCGAAGCTACCCTGCCATCTCAGCGCAGAAGCAGCGTGGCTTCCAACGAGTTGCTTCAGCCGGAGCATGCCTTGACGGCTCCTGCCAGCTATCCCGTGGATGCTATAACGGAGTCTCAAAATTGCCACCTTATGACGCAATGGATGAATTTGAAGGTCAAGGCGGCTGTTGGCTCTGTTTATCCTACTGAACCCGGCGCAACTTTTTACTGTCGGCCGATTCCAGAAGGATATGCTAGGGTGATGGTGGATGAGATAACGGAGGGATTTGAGGACCTCCAGCTTGACCACCCTACCGATGAAGGGGAGACTCGACTGGGGTCTGCTCTGAAGACTCCATGCCTATGGCGGAAGGAGCTCATCAACCTTCTGAACTGGACGCCACCGCCTCCTCCTCCTCCTCCGGCGATTCAAGGCACTCCGCCTCCACCGCCTCCTCCTCCGGCGAGTGACGATCAGGGCCCTCGGTCGGCTCCTTCTCCGGCGCGTGGCGGCACTCCGCCTCCTTCTCCGCCTGTGCCGACGCGCCTGAGCAGCCAGCCTCCTCCTTCTCCGCCTCGTCAGCAAGGGCAGAAGAGACCTACCGCCGCTCCAGCTGCCCCGGCGCGTCGTAGTCCTTCTCCTCCGCCTCTTAAGCAAGTAAAGAAGACAACCGCTCTGTCTGCTCGGTCGGCGTCTAGCAGTAAAACCAGAGGCGGGAGGACATACAGATTCGGTCCTTCTCTGAAGACTCCAGAGAAGTTACCATATGAGAGAACCCTGGAGGAGAATGCCGAGATCGTGCGAGAAGAAGTGAGGAACTTCTTTGAAGGGGTGAAAGCAAAGAAACATCCACCTCCGGAGGAGAAGGTAGATCGGGTGAAAGTGAAGCGCACTCTGGCTGCCCTGACAAAACCACCGAAGTCTGATCCGCCGAAAGGAAACTATGACCGCATTATTGGAAAGGAATTTGCTGAAGCGGAGCGGTCGGGAAGTACTGTCAGTGATCAAAGGCTGAAAGAACGACGAGCTGGGAAACAAATTGCCCAGCTCGGCGAACAAGCGAAGCAATCGTGCCCCCCGCTCAAGGTGCCTAGCCACAACGTCGCTAATGATCCGAGGATGGTGCCCGGTTATAGCAATCTTGCAGATTACCTGCCCGACGAAGTACATTATGAACCCATGGACGTGCAGATACAAAGATACGAGTACGGGAAGCCTCTCGTCAAAGATGAAAGATCTCTATCAACGATGATGCGAGGATTGCATGATTGGTACTTGAAAATCTGCAGAGACTCTGGGGGGAGGAGTACTTTGTATGTGAAAGTTAAAAAGGAGCATGACCTCGTTGGAATTGATCTGTTGCCTGTTCCATTTGAGGAGTTCTATCAGTTTTTCAATCAATTGGCCCTCGATAAAACAACGGTCGCCTGCTACTGTCTGTAAGTAGTACTACTTCTGTCATTAAGTTTCTCTATATAGCTTAGCTCTTTCATTGCATGTATTTATAATCATCCTCACTATATTATGCAGGTTGAAGATCGCCGAATTGAAGAAAAGACAAGTCGGTGATATTGGGTTCATTAACACATATCTCATAGATGCAACTCAGGTTAAACTTCATGCCGCAGCTACCGAGGCCAACTTGCTACGATCGTTCGTAATAAATCAAAACAAAGATATAATACTCTTTCCTTACAACTTCAGGTGAGTGTTACTGTCTTGTGCGTATTCGGTTTCCCTTATATATTAGTCAAGGTTATAGTAATGTAATTCATGAGTTATGCATATGTGTGCAGTTTCCACTATATTCTCCTAGAGATTAAGCTTGAGCAGGGACTAGTAACCGTCTTAGACTCAAAACGAAAAGATCCCCAGGACTATGCAGACATGACTCAAATACTCCAGAAGTAAATTAAATCGATCATTATCCACCATATCAGCAACTTTGTTCATTTCCTGATATCAAGTAATTGTTTTCTTTATCCGGCAGGATTTGGAGAAAATTCACCAAAACAGTTCCGGGACTGCCGAAGGAGCTGGAATTTAGACACCCGAAAGTAAGTACTATAGTAGCATGTTCCGCGCATCTCCTAGTGATTCAAGCGCTAGTTTCATCAATACCATTTAGCATTCTTACTTATCAGTTTGATTGACCTCTATTTCTTGTAAAGTGGTTGTGGCAGGAACAAGGGAATGATTTCTGTGGATACTACATCTGCGAGTCCATCCACCACACGACCTGTGAACGGGGCGGGTACTCTAACGAACAATATGAAGTACGTAAATAACAACATTCACAATTTTATTTTATTACCATCATTTGTGTTGAGTTTCATTCATTTATATATATATATATATATATATATATATGTATATATATATATTGACCCCCTTCTTCAAATTAGATGTTTCGGAAGCGGGATGAACTCCTAGCACCAGCTCGCATGCGAGCAATTCAAGAGGAATTGGCGGCATTCTTTCTTGACCACATGATCCCTGAAGACGGAGAATTCTATGTGGACCCTGAGTCCGTATGATTATATTTGTAAGAGATAATTATTGTATATATGTAGCCGGTAGTGTCAGATAGATATACGAGAACTTGTTGTTCGACCAATCTCTCGGAGAAGGAGAGGTGGTCGATATCACTTCTCTCTGTATGCATATATGTTCATGACGATCTTCTGTTTCCTTCGTTTGCTTACTAGCTAGCCAGCGTGTCTAGTCCTCTCTATACGTATGTATAGTACGTAGCGTCGACTAAGCACGGACATAAGAGAGGACACTTCTCTCTATTAATTATAGCTAGCTAACACAATATATGAAACACCTAAATTAACCCCCCAAAACCCCCAACCCCCTCCCCCCCTTTCAAAAAAAACAAAAACCCCAGCCACAGAAATGCTGACGCGTGGATGCCTATTGGTCCCGGTTGGTGCCACCAACCGGGACCAAAGGGTCTCCTGACTGGGCTCTGCGCACTGCCCACGTGAAGGCCCATCAGTCCCGGTTCTGGATTGAACCGGGACTAAAGGGTCGGGGCATTAGTACCGACACTTTAGTCCCGGTTCAGGAACCGGGACTAAAGGCCCTTACGAACCGGGACTATAGGCCCTTTTTCTACCAGTATTTCTGTTAGCCACGTACTTTCGCCCCCCCCCCCCCCCTACTCCCCTTCTTGCTCATCCTCCACCAATCCTCTTATATCTGACAGCGCGTGATTTTCATCTTGTAAATGTAGAAATTTGTCAAAATGTAACTATTTTGGTAGATCTGGTGTCAAAGGCTTATGAGTCCATTAGTCTACTGAACGATAGCATCACCTGTTTCGAGTCATTGCAAATGCAAAGCTGATCCCCATTGCATGGTAGACTGCCAAGTTAAAGCAAACTACTAATGCATGGCCAGCGATTGGATCGATAAGGCTGATAACCCAGAGACAAGGTGTCAAAGGTGCAGAGTTGATTAGTGCGTCCAATGTAACATTTTCTTTTTCAAATTGACAGGAACGCAGTGCCCATCGACAGCAAGCCAAACTGCTATGTTAAACTAATACAGGTACTGCTTGGATCAATGAGGAACGGGAGATAAGTTTAAAAACCTATGAACGTGTGAGGCAGCTTTGTATCGAGATTGAGGATGCTTGCAGTGCTGTAGTAGGAGAAGCAAAAGCATTATGCAGTGATTTTCTAGCATTCTGCGGTTTACTACTGTGTTTTTGATGCCTTCCAAAGAGGTTGAGTTAAAGTAATATTTATCTTATATTTATCAACATGGTTAGATGTTTTTTCTGTTCTGTATGATTTCCTAGCATTTTTATTGTTTTTTCTTGCTACATGCACATTTAATATATCAATAAATAATGGCACGTACAATCATTTCATATCACTTCTCTTTTTACTTTGATTAACTTAGTATTCTGGTAGTCCCTTCGATCCATATTAATTGACACAAAGTTGTATCGGAGTGAGTAGTACACTACTTTGGATCAACCATGTGAACAAGATATTTTGTTCGCAGCTTCGTGCACGTGACGTGTTCGTATTATTAGCCTCCGAACGGGTCGAGGTAGCTGAGCTCTACTTCATCCAGCCAGCCATGGCTGTTGTCTTCCTCACCGGTCGGTAAAAATCCCATATCTTGCAACCCCCCCCCCCCCCCAAGAGAGAGAGAGAGAGAGAGAGAGAGAGAGAGAGAGAGAAATGGAGGCCGTGGCGGCGGCCGCGGCCACCTCATTCGTGGAGTGGATGGTGCCGAAGCTCTTTGATTTCTTACATACAAATCATGAGCTTCGGAAGAACCTGAAGAATGACGTCATCTACATCAAGCATGAGTTTGCTATGATTTCTGCCGTCATCAAGGATGATGATAGCCGTGGTGGCTGCCGCAGCAGCAGTGAAGCGCATGCGGTGTGGATCAATATTGTGCGTGACCTGGCGCACGCCATAGAGGACTGCATCGACCGCTTCATGCACAGTGTGACTATGGCTGACTCAGAAAAAGGGAGGCTCAGCCGGGCTGTCCACCGGGTGAAGACGGTGAAGGCCCGCAGCAAGTTTGCTGCGGAGATCCGGACGCTGAAGAATAGATCAGAAGATGCTTCCAAGATGAGAGAAAAATACAGCAACAACAACAGTAGCAGTTCCTCACCAAGGTGGTCGTTGTCGTCTGAGCAGACAGACACGCCAACGGCGGTTCAGGATGATGACGATGACACCCATTCATCAGCTTCCATCACCGTTCCTGTGGGTATCGATGGTCCCCGTGGCGAGATTATGGATCTGATCCAGCAGGAGCAGCAGCTTAAGGTGATTACCATTGTGGGGTTCCATGGTATGGGCAAGACTCTCCTTGCCAATCATGTGTACAACTCCAAGGCAATTGAGAGCCAATATGAAGTACGGGCTTGGGTACTAGGGGGGAGGAGGACAGCAGCGAATGTTCTCAAGGAGATACTCCAGCAGCTTGGCCACCTTCCCCTGCCAACCAATGGCAGTCTCACTCTCACCTTGCTTCATGCGAGCATCAGAGAGTGCATTGGCAACAAGAGGTAACTCATTCATTCAGTTTCCCATCTCTTTTTCTCGATCTGCTAGCTTTATCTATCGATGTAATCCTTGCCTGATTAGTTTGCAATGTTTAATTTGGTACCTAGGTTCTTTATTGTAATTGATGACCTGCGGACAACAGCATATTGGCACAACATAAAAGCAGCCTTTGCCGGTTTAACTGGCAGATTTCTAGTGACGACGGTCATTCAGCCCGTAGCAAATATCTGTCGCAGCTCATCTGTTAGTGATCATGTATACACAATGGCAACTCTTACCGACCAAGACTCAAGAATATTGTTCTTCAAGGAAGCTTTCCAAGACGATGAACCACCGCAGCATGTGGATCACCTCGGCTCTGCAGCGCTCAAGAAATGTGACGGTCTTCCCCTTGCTCTTGTTACCACCGCCAGGTTCTTGCAAAGCGCAGGTAATCCAACACCCATGATATGGGAAAAATTATGCGCCGACCTGGGTACACATCTGAAGAGCGATGATCTATTTGCAAGAATGAGGCGTGTGCTTGTCCAGAGCTACACCAGCCTTGATAGCCAGGTTGCCAGGACATTCTTGCTCTATTTGAGTACCTATCCAAGTGGTCGTCCTATCAAGAAATCGAGCTTGTTAAGGAGATGGTTAGCAGAAGGGCTGTCCCCAAGAGACAATACATGTAGTGATGTTGATGCCCCCATTAGCAATTTCAGAAAACTTGTCGACCGGAGCATCATCCAGCCAGTGGATGCCAGCGGTAACAACACAGAGGTGAAGACATGCCATACCCATGGCATGATGCTGGAGTTCGTCCTGCACAAGTCCATGTCCGACAACTTCGTTACCGTGTTGCATGATGGGCAGTCTACCCCTCGCCTGCTCAGTAACATCCGACGGCTTGCTCTGCATCACGCAAGGCCAAGAGAAATGCAAGGTTTATCTCTTGTCAGGTCACTGACAATCTTGGGCGATGCGCACCCATCTGTCCTGGACTTCTCCAAGTATGAACTGCTGCGAGTTTTGGATCTGGAAGAGTGCGTTGTACCCTTGGAGGATGGCCATCTCAAATTGATATGCAGAAAACTGTTACTGCTGAGGTACCTATGCCTTGGGAAAGCTGTTAAGTCTACGGTGCTTCCAAAAGAGATCAGCAAGCTTCAATTATTGGATACACTGGATGTAAGAAGAACACCTATAGAGATTCTGCCAACACAAGTCCTGGAGCTGCCACATTTACTTCATCTCTTTGGGAAGTTCAAGCTCAAAAAAGATGTAGGAGGCCAGAGAATGAGTAAGCTACAGACTTGGTTGTCATTGGAGAGCGAATTGAAAACACTGGCAGGATTTGTTGTGGACAGCGCGAAGAGCCAACAATTTGCACAGCTCATGGATCATATGAATTATCTGACAAAGGTGAAAATATGGTGCGTGTCTACCGCCGACGTCAGCAGCTCAAGTCATCTAGCAAAGGCCATCAAGGGGTTCATTGAGAGAAGCACCGAGTTCAAAGGGACAACTTCACTCTCACTCAGTTTTGAAGGCGAGTTGACCCAAGACATGCTGAATTCCTCGCTGGAGAAAGGAAAGAATTCCTGCTGCTATCTTGGCTCGCTCAAGCTACAAGGAAGCAAGATATGCAGCCTGCCTCGCTTTGTTGCCTTGCTGGGTGGTCTCACAAAGCTAGGCCTTTCATCCCCTCATCTGAGCCTGAGCCAAGACTTCCTTGCTGCCCTGGACAATGTGCCCGGCCTGGCGTACCTGAAGCTGGTTGCAACTAGCCTGGACAAGCTCGTCATCACAAAAGGTATTCTTAAGAGCCTTGGACGCCTATCAATCGTGGTTGAATCCACGATCAGTCAGTTGGAAATCCAAGAGGGAGCTTTACCGGGCCTCAAGTCGCTGCAGCTGCTATGCAAAGATCTTGTTGCCTCGATTTCCGGCACGTCACTGGTCCAGTCCCTTGGACATCTCAAGGAGATTGCTCTCCATCGTGAAGTGGGAGATGAAACGAAACATGAGTGGACAGAAGCAGCAAAGAACCTCCCAAGTCCACGTCCCAAGATCTTGTTTCTCTAGACACCATCAACACATCCAGGTAATGAATTGTGTCGTACTTGCCTTGCATTGAGCTTCCTCCTCATCTCTCCACAGTTCACATCCTGGTAATGACACTTTTGTCTATCATGCAGGATGTACAGGCTGCGACTTGCTAATGGCAAAGCATTCTCGCATGCTGCTTATTGGTTGATGGCCATTCATCAACATGATCAAGTGCGTCGAATAATTTAGTCCTCTTTGCTCTCGTGTCGATTTGGTGGCTTCCCCGTCGTTCGTACTTTTATGTTGTGTCACCACTAGGATTTATTTATTTGTAACAGATCGAAGTTAATGATCTGCTAAGCCATGAAAACGATTTTCTTTTCAAGAAATATGGTGACTTCCTGCTGTAATAAATAAATTTGCTATGTCTGTTGTTTGACATGTATTTTGGTCATTTCGATCCCAGTCAACTTAATAGGCTTCTTCGGAGTATTATTTCTCACAAATTTAGCACTACAATGTCCTAGTACTCCCTCCGTCCCAAAATTCTTGTCTTAGATTTGTCTAGATACGGATGTATCAAGATACAGATACATCCGTATCTAGACAAATCTATACATCCGTATCTAGACAAATCTAAGACAAGAATTTTGGGACGGGGGGAGTACTTGTTTGGGATAAATTCTTGAATCTTTATTTACATGACACGCAGTGCTTCCTGTGCTCTGTTTTCTAAAGCGAGGTTAAGTTCTGCACGCTGATGGTATAGATATGTAGCTGAGCTGTGAGACTTACCTAGAAGAGGAGACCCCTTGACGATGATGCCGATAATTCTGAAGTCTGAACATTTGCCTGTAGTTAGCTTCCTTTGATTTTGCTCTGTTTTCTGGACTCTGAACATTTGGCTGTGGTTAGCTTGAGGTTTGAGGCCTGACAGGCAATCTTTCTCCTTCAGACCATTAATGGTGGACGGAGATGCTGCCTGCCCTTCACGCTAATGCCGGCTGGTACTTATCTACCCTCTCTTTTTGTGCTGATTGGTTGACAACCACACACCAATCCAATCCGATCGATCTTTTAAGGGAATTATCTGTGTAGATGGTTTCTAAAATTTACTAGAGAGGTTGGAAATTTGATGGCTGTCATTGCTGCTGCTTTAGTTTAGATCAAGCTGCGAGAGTGTCTCCACACACTTGTAGCTCAGGGACGGAACCTCAAGATATTGACAGTTTTACCGTTGGTTTCTGAAGAAAAACGCTTCGCTCCTGCGGTCAGATCTCCATCGAGCGACTGCATACTTACTGCTCAGGAGACGAATACTGGGATGAAGGCTGAAGTAGCCACAGCCAGCCTATGTATGTATGTATGTAATCGGCACCGATGGTGGCGCAGACCCGATGACCATCAAGGTTACTCTGGTCTCTAGCATCAAGCAACTTCCTATGGTTTAGTTTTATCTCATACTCCGTCCGTTCGGAATTACTTGTCGCAGAAATGAATGTATCTAGACGTATTTTAGTTCTAGATACATCCATTTTCAAGACAAGTAATTCCGAATAGAGGGAGTAGATGCCAATATCTTAGCTTATCCAGTAACTCAGTCAAAAATTTGAAGACCTCAAATTCTGGTTCCATTGGCTCGTATACTGCAGCAATGTCAAAGTCACACTGGTAGAATTCTCGGTACCTTCAGTATGACGGGTTATCCCTCCTGCATACTTTTGGAATCTGGTACCTCCTCAATGCACTTATGTTGTTCATGCATAGCAAGATATATCAGGCAAATGGAAAAGTCAGATCGTACTGCAGAGAGCAAAGCACCCTGCAGGTTACTTGATGATCAGGCTTCAAAGTCCAAACGTCAAGGAAGGTATATAATGCAGTAAAGGATTGACTGGGTTGCTGAATGCTGCAAACACTAACAATCGTACAATTAACCTTGTCCGGATAACGACCTATATACAGAAGCAGCACATGATAAATCAAACAGAAATAGAGATTTCCTTGGAAATCAAACCCTTCCAGAAACATTAATTAATTATAAAAGGACATTGAAACTGTTTGTACCTGATCAGCAAGGTCGTAGAGTATGGTCATATTTGCCCATAAGGTTTTCGAGAAATACTGGCGCGGTTGATCTGCCCCAAAGTCACATGTTCCCTAGCTGGACAGTTGTAAGGATAAACATTCAGACAAGATGATGCTTTTGAAATCTATCTACTCAACATAAGAAACAAACACCGCCGTGTGCAATGGTTCATTAATTCATACCTTGCCTTGTGAGCTTTAGCAATCTGCTCTCCATGGCATCCTTCACTTTATCCACAAGGAGTCCAATTTAGGACGACACCTGGGATCAAAGAACAGGCATAGCTTGGTTTCCCAATCTTGCGCAGAGCCTCTTCCGTGCGACGAATGCGCAACCACATGAGGCTTGTGGCCAGCCCCATCTCCTCCTCCTGACGGGGGCGTTGAGTCAGGCAGTCAGCACGCGCCGCCGCCGCGCGAAAAGGCCCGTGCACGGCGGGCACCTTGGCGCCTCCGGCAGCAAAGATTGGAGGACCCGGTCAGGAGCCTCCTGCGGTCGGCGAGACGCAGCGCGCGATCTCGCAGGAGAGCGCGGCAACAGCGGGCGCGGGAGAGCGGGGCCGCGGAGCAGCCGATGGCGGCGTCGGCAGCGGCGGGGGAGTCGCCATGGGATGGGAGTTCCGATGGGGGCGAGTCGCCTACAGTGCGTGGCACTGCGCTAGGCCTAGCAGCGCCTAATCTTCTTCTTCTTCTTTTACATTTTCTTATGTTTATAAGTATATTTTTGGGGCGTAAATTACACAAATATATCGTGTTTGAAAAATAAAATATGCACGTGTTTCAAAAGGTATTCTCGGATATAAAAATGTGCATGCCTATTTCAAAAATTGTTTTTGTATAACAAAAGAGTTATCATACCATTACCAACGAACGAGATACATTCTTGTATTTTAAAAACAATGTCCTCGTATGCCCAAAAACATTTCCGTGAACATAAAAAATGTATGTCTAATTTAACAAAAGTTCTCCATGATTTCCAAAATATATAACATTGTCTGTAAAAATGTTCATCATATATTTGAAAAAATCAATGTGTATGTGAAAAAAATCAATGTGTGATTTAAAAATATTACCGTGGCCTTAAAAAAGGTTCAGCTAATAATTCATAAATATTAATCTTGTATTTTATAAATATTCAAGGTGTATTATAAAATGCTCATTGTGTATATATAAAATAAAAGGTTGACTCTGTATTAAAATAATGTACAGCATTTATTTAAAAAATGTTTGTGGTGTATCTAAAAATTGTTCACTGTGCATGAAAAACAATTTATTGTGTATTTACGAAAATGTTCATCATGTATTGACAAATGCTCATGTGTAGTAAATTAATATTCATCCTACAATATTAAATTCTCAACATGAATTAAAAAATGCTCTCTTTTTATTTTAAAATAAACATTGTGTATTTAAAAATACTCATAGGGCATTTGTGAAATGTCCAACATGTATTAATATGTTCATCATATATTTCGAAACATCATGTATTATAAAAATTATGAATTTCTCAAAAAGTTATATATTTTATAAGAAAGAAGAAAATAAAATGTTCAAGTACTTTTATAATAAAAAATTCATACTATTTGAAATTTAGACGACAACTGTTCAGGGTGTATTATAAAATGCTCATTGTGTATATATAAAATAAAAGGTTGACTCTGTATTAAAATAATGTACAGCATTTATTTAAAAAATGTTTGTGGTGTATCTAAAAATTGTTCACCGTGCATGAAAAACAATTTATTGTGTATTTACGAAAATGTTCATCATGTATTGACAAATGCTCATGTGTAGTAAATTAATATTCATCCTACAATATTAAATTCTCAACATGAATTAAAAAAATGCTCTCTTTTTATTTTAAAATAAACATTGTGTATTTAAAAATACTCATAGGGCATTTGTGAAATGTCCAACATGTATTAATATGTTCATCATATATTTCGAAACATCATGTATTATAAAAATTATGAATTTCTCAAAAAGTTATATATTTTATAAGAAAGAAGAAAATAAAATGTTCAAGTACTTTTATAATAAAAAATTCATACTATTTGAAATTTAGAAGACAACTGTTCAGGGTGTATTATAAAATGCTCATTGTGTATATATAAAATAAAAGGTTGACTCTGTATTAAAATAATGTACAGCATTTATTTAAAAAATGTTTGTGGTGTATCTAAAAATTGTTCACCGTGCATGAAAAACAATTTATTGTGTATTTACGAAAATGTTCATCATGTATTGACAAATGCTCATGTGTAGTAAATTAATATTCATCCTACAATATTAAATTCTCAACATGAATTAAAAAATGCTCTCTTTTTATTTTAAAATAAACATTGTGTATTTAAAAATACTCATAGGGCATTTGTGAAATGTCCAACATGTATTAATATGTTCATCATATATTTCGAAACATCATGTATTATAAAAATTATGAATTTCTCAAAAATTTATATATTTTATAAGAAAGAAGAAAATAAAATGTTCAAGTACTTTTATAATAAAAAATTCATACTATTTGAAATTTAGAAGACAACTGTTCAGGGTGTATTATAAAATGCTCATTGTGTATATATAAAATAAAAGGTTGACTCTGTATTAAAATAATGTACAGCATTTATTTAAAAAATGTTTGTGGTGTATCTAAAAATTGTTCACTGTGCATGAAAAACAATTTATTGTGTATTTACGAAAATGTTCATCATGTATTGACAAATGCTCATGTGTAGTAAATTAATATTCATCCTACAATATTAAATTCTCAACATGAATTAAAAAATGCTCTCTTTTTATTTTAAAATAAACATTGTGTATTTAAAAATACTCATAGGGCATTTGTGAAATGTCCAACATGTATTAATATGTTCATCATATATTTCGAAACATCATGTATTATAAAAATTATGAATTTCTCAAAAAGTTATATATTTTATAAGAAAGAAGAAAATAAAATGTTCAAGTACTTTTATAATAAAAAATTGATACTATTTGAAATTTAGAAGACAACTGTTCAGGGTGTATTATAAAATGCTCATTGTGTATATATAAAATAAAAGGTTGACTCTGTATTAAAATAATGTACAGCATTTATTTAAAAAATGTTTGTGGTGTATCTAAAAATTGTTCACTGTGCATGAAAAACAATTTATTGTGTATTTACGAAAATGTTCATCATGTATTGACAAATGCTCATGTGTAGTAAATTAATATTCATCCTATAATATTAAATTCTCAACATGAATTAAAAAATGCTCTCTTTTTATTTTAAAATAAACATTGTGTATTTAAAAATACTCATAGGGCATTTGTGAAATGTCCAACATGTATTAATATGTTCATCATATATTTCGAAACATCATGTATTATAAAAATTATGAATTTCTCAAAAAGTTATATATTTTATAAGAAAGAAGAAAATAAAATGTTCAAGTACTTTTATAATAAAAAATTCATACTATTTGAAATTTAGACGACAACTGTTCAGGGTGAAAAAAATGGTCATGGACTTGAAAATTATACTTAAAAAAATGTTTGCATATCTAAAGAGTTGTTCATATAACTCTTTGAAAAAACATATATTTTACTTGCCAAGAATAAAGAAAAAGGCAACAAATATAAAAGCAGAAGACAGAGTGACGGAGGTGGCTAAGCAACCCGGGAGCCTCATCAACTACAAATTTCCGCTACGCCCAAGACGAGAAGCAAACCCTAGGAAGCGAACGACCTTTGGGGCATCCAAGACAACAAGGCGGCAATGCCCTATATCGTAGCAGCCGCCGTGTAAACCTTAGACCTCTCCTGCCTATATGCAGCAAGGATGATTCTGCAACCCGACGACCATGCTGACCAAGTTGACACCCTCTCGCAACATGTCTCACACGCAGTCGCGCCACCATCACATTACCCTTGCACTCACCCACGTCTTACAAATACCAGCCGAGATGAGAGTGGTCACACCAGAGCTAGTACAGTCATACCTGCACACGCTTGAATAACCTTTGAACAATCCGATTCAACGATTATTTGGCGGTAACGCCATTAAACAGGGGAGGAAGGAGTTGAAAGTTCAGTAATGCCGCTAAAGGTTGTCTACTAGTACAGTCATCCGGGCACCGCTCTGCAACGTAAAGCAAAAGTGGAAGCAAAAAGAGAAGGAAAAAGAAAGCAAAGCAAAGTAAGGTAGCAGTGCGCGCAGTGGTAAAAGGAACCATGCACCCTCCACTATCACACATCCTACTCATCCCTCACTCTCTCCACGCTCTTCATCTCGAGCCATGTCTTGCATCTCCTTCTAGGTTAGAGAGGAATTGCGTGTGATTAGCAGGCGGCTGGACCAGGTGGATTCCACAGACGGACAGAACTCAACTCGCGATCTTCTCGGCGAATCCAGACCCAGCCGATCCGGTTAGTACTACACTACTACTACCATGTTCACTGTTAAAAGAAGCCAATTGGACTTGGATTCTTCAGTTAAACCTGATTCTCAACTCTTCATTCATGCTCTAATGGAGCTAAATGGTTGTCGTGCCAAAAATATGTCAAAGAGGTTGAATTGTGTCGCATGCCAAAATTATATGAATTTTGAAGAAAATATATTGTAGAAATACTCTTTAAAACGGAGAAATTTTACCGATTCGCAAAACTATTAACTCTTGACTCTTGTCGGATAGTGAGGGCAGAGCAGGAGCAGGCACGCGTTGAAGCCGCGGGCACCCATGGAAACCCATGAGCCTTGTGGTCATCGTCTCGGCGACGGGGTTCATGGAGGGCAGCAACACGTCGTCTCCTGGAGCGATATCATTGGTGGGATAGGCCTTAGCCTTTTAATCAAATGCCTCCTATGGCTGTCCAGGTCAAACTATGGCTCCGTGGCATGCTTGAACCGCGACTTCAATTCGCTGGTCCGCAGTGGGGAGATCTACAACTTGCGTCGCAACAATGGCGTAGGGTGAGGGTTGGCGCAGGGTGAGGGTCTGTTTGGTGGCGAGCTCTGGAGTGCCTGAGGTGGAGGTTGGGATCGAGAGAAATCCCTGTTGGCTTGGCCGACACCGACGCGGTGGCGCTTGTGGGTACCGCCTGACCTTCCTGAAGGGCGTCGGGGCTACCCTTCCTCTCTCCTCACAGCGTACCGGGGGAAACTCTTGGCAGCAGCGTCGTCATCGTCGCGTCCCTTCTTGGAGGTGCTGATTGGTACCGGTTTTTCGGAGGCTCGGAGCTTGGTGGGCGATCTCCGGTTGGTGCAGCGGCCACGAGGCTTCTTCGTTTTTTGTCGATCCGCCGTTGTTGGCATTAGTTTCTCTTATATTTTCTCTTTATTTTCTTTTAGGCATGACTGTGCTGCTTCCGCCCCAGCACCTATCGTTGGATGTATCGGTTGGTTGCTTTGTATACAAAGCGGAGGGAAACCCTTTTTCAGTAATTCCATGCGGTCACACCCAAGACACCAGCAGCTGATCCTGGTAGATGGAAGGCGCCACTACAAGATTGGGTCATGATTAACCTGGATGCCTCCTATCTAGCGGGCAACAGGATGGGAGGCTGGTGCTGCATTGCCACGGACATGAATGGGGATGTATTGTTTGCTGTTGCCGGGTCGAAATTGCAAGGAGCACACGGCGACGTTCCCCACTGAAATCCTATCTATCCATGTGTCTTGGAATCCTCAACCATTATATGTAGCCACACCATACTGCAAACTTATCATCTGGTATTCTCATTTGCTTTGGCGTATATCAGTCTTTAATTCCACGCAGTTCCGTACTCACTTGTCAGAGCTTCTGTCATGTGCAGCATCCAGGGCCTGTCCACCTCAACTAACAGCGGCCAACTATGTCCATTCAATGCATCTAGTCCCCATCCTCCCACCTACCCCATCTCTTCTCCCCGGACGCCTTGTTCTTCCCCATTAGCTCCTAAAGAATCCTCACCAAGTCGCCAAGTGTTCGACATGTTCTGCTTCATCTCGCTCCTTTTATGGTTCTTCCTCTTCTCGCTCCTATTGTACTTGTTCAGGAACATGGATGTTGAACAAATCCAGAAGGAACTAGGAGGACGGCAAACAAACCGAGGAAGCATGAGCTTTGTCCTGTCCTGTGCAACCATGGCCATCGACACCACGTCCGCCGACACCAAGTCTTGTGTCCTCACGGCCAGCGAGTAGAAAGCCAGGAGAAAGACTATGTCGTTGATGATAAAGCTTGCCGCATCGCATGACACCGCGGCCCCGTGGTCCGAGGCTCCTCGCGAGGTTTCGATTTTTGGATTACATGTTTTTTCGCCCCTGAACGAGTGACATCGCATGCCCCTGGAGACTAGCACCATACCTTGTGTTCTAGTAGCAGCCACGAGGGCCTAGAACGGCTCGCGGGAGAGCCCGAGCAGCCTTCTTGTTGGGGAACGTAGTAATTTCAAAAAATTTCCTACGCATACGCAAGATCATGGTGATGCACAGCAACGAGAGGGGAGAGTATTGTCTACGTACCCTCGTAGACCGAAGCGGAAGCGTTGACGCAACGTAGAGGAAGTAGTCGTACGTCTTCCCGGTCCAACCGATCCAAGCACCGTTACTCCGGCACCTCCGAGTTCTTAGCACACGTTCAGCTCGATGACGCTCCCTGGGCTCCGATCCAGCAAAGCTTCGGGGATTAGTTCCGTCAGCACGACGGCGTGGTGACGATCTTGATGTTCTACCGTCGCAGGGCTTCGCCTAAGCGCTGCTACAATATGATCGAGGTGGAATATGGTGGAGGGGGGCACCGCACACGGCTAAGGAACGATCACGATGATCAACTTGTGTATTCTAGGGTGCCCCCTTGCCCCCGTATATAAAGGAGGGAGGGGGAGGTGCGGCCGGCCCCCTTGGGGTGCGCCTGGAGGAGTCCTACTCCCACCGGGAGTAGGACTCCCCCCTCTTGCCTTGTTGGAGAAGGAAAGGGGGAAGGGGAAAGAGGAAAGGGGGGGGGGGGGCGCCGCCCCCCTTCCCTTGTCCTATTCGGACTAGGAAGGGGAGGGGCGCGCGGCCACCTCCTGCCCCCTTTTCTCTTCTCCCTTAAGGCCCATGTAGGCCCAATAACCTCCCGGGGGGTTCCGGTAACCTCCCGGTACTCCGGTAAAATCCCGATTTCACCCGGAACTATTCCTATGTCCAAATATAGGCTTCCAATATATCGATCTTTATGTCTCGACCATTTCGAGACTCCTCATCATGTCCATGATCA